>NC_139348.1:72550473-72775473 GCF_055883805.1 Amblyomma maculatum
CAGTCGAGCCAAAAATGGGCATAGGAAGGGATTTGCGCGCAATTTAATTCTACCAAAGACTAAAATGGGTAAACAAGAAGGGAATTAATGGACGTAGAGGATGTGACGTCACGCATCCGGAAGTAGAGCTGAAAAAAAAGGGCATAGAAAGGGATTGGTGCGCAATTTGAAAGTACCAAAGACTAAAATGAGTAAACAGAAAGAGAATTAAGCAGCTAGAAGCAACCTACAGCAGCGTCTGTGCTTACGCATTATTTCAATGCCGATTCTGCAATGCTCTTAAGTTTTTTGGTCTATGCGATCCCTGCTTTATATATTATAGAATGACATAGTTGCACAAGCGCTTGTACAACACAAGTACGAAGAGGATAACTAGGAAGAAGAAGAAAAAGAAGATAATGCTTAGGGACTAAATCCCAAACAAAGCTAACGAAAAAGCACGACAGCAGAGAATGATACATTTAAAAATTCCAATACCACAATTGGGATTTACATTGTCGGCCCCGCTTCTGCTCTCCTTCGGTGCGAGTGCTAAAGAATTTGCGTTGCCTCGAATTCGTCAGTATTTACATAACTACATCACAGCTACGGACAGATTCCTTTGCTAATTGTATTCCAAATTTACAAACTTCCAAATTTTTGCTACGTATTTTTTCCTTTTCATTCAATTCTGTGATCTTAACTCTTAGGCTTTTTGTTTAGTTTATAATTGATTTATTACACTAATTCAGTATGTGTAGTATATTTGGAAGTTCACACTGAACCATGGCCAATCCTCCTTCGTGGGTATGTGCCATTTGTCAAGGTACAACAAGAATTCCAGAATAGCTGCTTCATCGTGGTAGAACGCCAGTGGAATCGAAATGCGCGAGGCTCGTGCCGGGAGCTTTGAATTGTCTTCCTCATCGCACAGCCGTAATCATCAGCACAACTGCTCGCGCGGCGCCTACCCGTCACAGGGCTAAGAACGTTCCATTCGCGACATTCTAACACCGATTGCCAGACATGAGTGAGGGCAAGCGCACACCACCTTCGCGGTACGTGCAGTGGAGTCGCCGCATCTTCACTGCCAACCGAGAAGAGTCTCCGCACGCACGCAGAGCTGACCCCGAAGAAGCTTCTTCCCCGCGCCCCTTGATTCAGCTCGGCGCCACGGAGCTGGATGGCGACCCTGGACCAAGCGCCCGAAACACCAGCCACCGCAGTCGCCAAGCGGTGCCTCAACCTCGAAGTTATGCGCCGCTACTCGGTGATGCTCAGTCGCAGCAATCTCTGTGGAAACGGCACGAGCAAGGGGATGAAGACCTGGGTTGTTTCGACACCGTGTCGCCGACGACGGAAGCTTTTCGAGAGCCACCAGTGTCAATGCGGGGCCTGACAGGATTCGGCGACGACATGGGAGATTCCCAATGCTTCGTGGCCATGAGCTCCCAGCAGCGCCGTCCCAAGTCCAGCCTTGTGCTGCAGGCTCGAGGTGATGATGAAACTCTCGACAGGCAGACCGGAGGCGGCTCTCAGGTGGGGGCCGATAACTTAAGGAGTGAATCACAGCTATTGCCTTCGGTGTCCGTCAGCGTGCACAGGCAAATTCAGCGCGTTAAACGGCAGCACACAGCCAGTACGCAACCTGCGACGGGGCCCTCCCCGCAGAAACCAGCTCCACTCCCGCGCGGCGGCTACGGCATAGACGACGCTTCGTTCAATGTCACGTCGACGAGCACTCGAAAGCCTACTGCCGATCTAAAGGGCCAAGCAGCACCACGTAGCAAAAGACAAGGTATGACAATCGAAATATCGTTTACGAGATCAGCCGCGGTGGATAGTGAAGGAAAGCTGCTGAAATCAATTTCAACAAAGGTCGAAAGTATCGTCGCACGCGTCTTGCAGCGCCACGGTGAAGACGGGCAGCCCGTTTCCCGATACGACAGTGAAGGAGCTGTAGCTGAGCTTGACAGCGAAGCGCGCGTTTCTGTGACGCTGAATGATGCGAGGCGAAGACAGGAACCGAAAGAAAGTATGGCGGCAGGTGCACGCAGCTTCGACCTGCAACCGGCGTCGACGCCATCATCGCCTATACAGGTAACCGTTGAGACAAAAAAATCCACATCGATGCCGCCTCAGGGCGTACCGCGGACAGAGGGTACAAGGAAATACGAAGAGGAAAGACCGCCGTTCGTGAAAGCCGAAGAAACTCCCACACCGGTGCGCCAAACGTTAGCGATCGAACCCCCTCGGAAAAGATCTCCAGAGAAATTGGTGCCTGCTCAGCCGGCATCAGACCAGGTGGCGAAACCAGGCAAAAAAACTACTGACATCACCGCCGTTCTCAGAGATCCGTCTTCGAAAGATGACATTTTGGATATAGCCCAAAAAACTCCCCTTTCAGCGATAGGCGCTCCAGAGCAGAGCAAAACTGCAGTTGAGAAACCGGTCCCAGAAATCCCAGAGAAGAGCGAAGCCGAAAGCGGACTGGAAAAGTCTACGCTCAAAAGTAAGAAGAGGAAAAGCATTCAGCTAGAGGGCAGAGATGCCAAAAAAAGTCCTTCAGCGACAGGTGCTCCAGAAGAGAGCAAAATTGCAGTTGAGAAACCGGTCCCAGAGACCCCAGAGAAGATCGAAGCGCACAGTGGACTGGAAAAGTCTGCGCTCAAAAGTGAAAAGAGGAAAAGCATTCAACAAGAGGGCAGAGATGCCAAAAAAAGTCCTTCAGCGACAGGTGCTCCAGAAGAGAGCAAAATTGCAGTTGAGAAACCGGTCCCAGAGACCCCAGAGAAGATCGAAGCGCACAGTGGACTGGAAAAGTCTGCGCTCAAAAGTGAAAAGAGGAAAAGCATTCAACAAGAGGGCAGAGATGCCAAAAAAAGTCCTTCAGCGACAGGTGCTCCAGAAGAGAGCAAAATTGCAGTTGAGAAACCGGTCCCAGAAATGCCAGAGAAGATCGAAGCGCACAGTGGACTGGAAAAGTCTATGCTCAAAAGTGAAAAGAGGAAAAGCATTCAACAAGAGGGCAGCAAGGCGAAGAAGTCGAAAAAGGCGCGCAAAGCGAGCAAGATGTCTTCTGAGACAGGACAGCCAATTCCCAGCAGGAAACAGTCACTGATGACAAAAAAGCAGTACCCACCCGTGGAACTACCAAATGACGACCACAAGGAGGCTGATGGCGCGCCGGAGCAAGCGCGGCTCGCATCAGGAGTTCCTTCAGCGGCGCCCGCCACCGGTAAAGACAACGCAGCGGTGGCTGTTGCCAAAACAACCGAACAAGTAACAAAAGCGTCAACTGAAGCGAATATATCCACCCAGAAGCCAGCTGAAAAAGGCGCCGAAGCCACTAAAGAGAGCGAGAAAATCGCTTCAGGTGCTGCGACTGTCAAGGAAACTTATAAAGAACCGAAGGGGCCGCAAGAAACGAAAGCCCGCGATACTCTTCTGCATTCGGAGGGGAAACGAGATGAGGCATCTCCCAAACCGATCGAGCCATCGGGCAAAATGGATCGGAAAGACATCAAGGTGGGATTGGAAGAGGCCCCTCATCATAAACAAGACAAGAAAGAGGAAGACACGAAGACCACGTCTGTGCATAGTATACTGAAACGGCCGAAAAAGAGAAAATCCAAGAAGGGAGACAAAACCAGCAAGGAAAAAATTGTGGGAATGGAAGAAAAAAAGCCACTTTCATTACCGGAACCTGGACTTGAAGAAAAAGAACACGCTGAACAGAAAGCATCGCCTGATACAGCGGGCCTTAAGGCCGTTCACCCGGAAACAGGCGAGAAAATTTCGAAGCAAGCTAAAAGAAAAAAATCATCGAAGAAAATCCCGGGACATCCGAGTATTGGTCCTGATGTTGGCCCACAGCACGAAAGGTCAGGTCACGAGATAGGCGCTCCTGGCAGAGACCTTGACGATTTTCTGGTGGGTTTTGAGCGGGCGCTGAGCCCTTACTTGACGTTAGTGGGTGTAGAAAGCCCCGAGTCCGAAGCTAAGCGAGAGAAGAAAGGCAAAAAAGGAGGCAGAGGTAAGCGACGAAGTATCGTCAGAATGTCGCAGATCGACGTGGACCGCAAAAGGGGCAAGAAAGGTCAAAGCGGAGAAACATCGCCTGTCTCTCCTTATGCTGGATCTCCAGCAGCCAAAGACGAGCACCGTCCTGGTTTACATGTCGGGGAGGAGGAGGAAAAGGAATCGAAAAGGCGGAAAAAGGAAAAGAAAAAAAAGAAGGAAAAGAAGGAAAAGCGGAAGAAGCGTTCAAAGCGAAAAGGCAAACGAGACGAGCCCATCGACTACCGCTCAGGCAAAGCACCTTGCCGCATCGTGTGCCCCTTTTTAATCGGTTTGTTACTCGCCGGACTCCTCGTGTTTATCATCTTAAAGCTCCTTGGTCCGACAACCACCACCACGAGCCTCCCCACTACGACAACCGCATTCACAAGGACTCGCGGACCGCCGAAACCGCGTCCTCCTCCTCCTCCACCGCATCCCACTCCACCGCATCCCCCTCCGCCGACTTCTGGACCCAAGTCGCCGTCTATCGAGACCACGACGTCTGGCCTCCCGCCCGCATCAACCGTATCGACGCCTCCCGGACCATCGCCATCGACCGTGACACTGCCTCCCACGACGGGCGTTTACGTTTGCGAAAGCGAACCGTGCAAACGCGAAGGCGCCTACATTGCCACCCTTCTGAGCAACTCAAAGCCCTGCGAGAATTTCTATGGATATGTATGCGACGCCTGGTCGCAGCAGAATCCACCTGGGCCGGATGGAATCGGATCGATTGTGTCTCGAGATACGATAATTCAAGACACGCTGGCGCAGGAGCTCCTGGCTGTCATTAAGAGTGCTCCCGACAAAGACTTAAAAATAGCGGCGGCCCTGCACGCTTCGTGCGCTGCGCGGCCAGCGCCGGATTCGAACGTTAAGTTTATTCGGGAAATGTTCAGTAAGTGGGCCATCAATGTCTGGCCATTCCACTCAGCCAACGTGAATGCTGAGGTCTTGTGGAAGTTCGCAGGCGAACTAATGCGCGACCTGGGCATCAGTGCGTTGTTTACGTTGACAGTGGGCGTAAATCCCACCGGTGCACCCAAAGCCGTTGTCGAGCTCGGTTGCCCTCGCTTCCTGCTCGATAGCAGCGAAAAATTGGTCGATAAAGTGCAAGAGATGTTCAAGGGGGCAGTCGATGAAGTCCTCAAATTATTTCCCGGCGATAACCATGATATACCGAATGAGATCAAAAATGTGTTTGATGATCTTGGGAGGCGGTCTGAAGCAGGTCGGTGCAACTCCTCTGTCTCGCACGAAGAGTGGACATCCGTGCGATACGATGTACTCGATGGAGGAGTGAAGGAGGCCATCCATACAGTGCTCAGCAGCAAAGAGAAGCCGCCTGTAGTACTGAAATCACCTATGTACATTCGTAATGAGCTTACGAGCTTCATCAAAGATCACCCGTCAGACCAAGTGCTCAACTACATGGGTTTTCTCGTGTTGGTACGGCTGGCACCTTTTCTCCCTGAAGGGATGAGGTACCTGAGGAGTTTATTCGTCCGAAGCATGCTGTGGAGAACGGTGCCTGATGTCGCAGATTCTTCCACGCTTTGTCTCCTGGCGGTCGAGTCCCTCCTCCCCAACTGTTTTTCAAAGGCATCCGCGATTCTTGGCAAGAAGAAAGACACCGGCTTCGGTACGAGGGACGTATTGTCCAGGCTAGAAACAATTTTCGGCGCGGAGATCAAACACCTGGCCTGGGTAGGGGAACTGTCGGCGCTGTTCATACGGTACGCCATGCAAAGGCGCCCTGTCATTCAATTTGGCCCGCGCTCGGGCTCCTGCGCCTCGGAAGAAGGTGTCGACAAGAGCGTGCCCCTGAAGCGCTACTACCAGGTATCGATGCTGCAGCAGCAGCAGAAGCTGCAAGCATTACTTAACGACACAGCCGCAGCGAACGTCCGTGCCTTCGAGTCAGAGCTCGACACCGTCCCCAGGTACGACCCTACGCGGCGGTCCATTCACGTACCGGCGGCTATCATAAACGCGTCGGTTCGCACAAACCAGTCCCTATTCGCCTTTCACCTGTCGCGCGTCGCAACTCGTCTGTACAAGCCCATGACGAAGTTATTGACGGAGGACGCCTATGGCCCCATTCCGGTGCCTGACATCACAGAAAGCTCCAGACAGCGCTTGGGAACTCTGCTGGAGTGCATCGGAAACGATTCCTCGGTCGGTAAGGCCAAAAGGCTACACAGGGCGGTGCTGGAGCAAGCGGTGGCCATTCATCTGGCGTTTAGGGCATTCCACGAGCTTTTGCATGTCCGTCGCATCTGGGGCCTCGACTACCGCCTTGCCGGCTTGCCCGACACTTCGGCCGACCAGTTGTTCTTCATCTACCTGGCGCTGGACAACTGCGATGCAGCAGACGCCGTCTATCGCAAGAAGCAGCCTGAGGAAGCCACTGGCAACTACATGATCAATATTCCTTTGCAACACGTGCAGCAGTTCGCGGAGGCGTTTCACTGTGGAAAGCAGCATGGCTGCAAAATTGTCGGATAGAACTTTCTCTACATCGTTCTTTTGTGTGCGCCTTATCGCGCCCCATCTATAAGCATATGAAGGAAGAAAACGTCCGTTAAAAGCGATATTATTGCGTGCTTGATCTGCGGTTTATTTAAATGGAATTATTAATAAATCTATCACGTCCTGCAGCCACCCCGTAATTGCGTAAAGCTTCGTGTTCAACGTTGTTTGGTCTACCTTTTGGTCCAATCAGGTCATGAAGGGCATGGATGAGAAGGCAAGTTGGAGGGGGAGGTGGGCTTCTTTATCAAGGCAACTTGCTCTTTGCGACTGTTTAATACCTAAAGTGCAAATGTCATCACGCTGCCAGGCGTATGGGGTCTGTACTTGCTGGTCTTTCGTTAAAGCGGAGAAGCACGTACCGAGTAGGTACATTGGGCTTGCTGGCGCGCCATCCCTTTAAGTGTCATTGATGCGCGCCTATATTTGTAAGATTCCAGCGGGTGAAAATGCAGTGGTAGCATGGATCAGTGGAGACACTTGAAATGCCTCTGCTGTTATACAAGCTTGCTTCAAACCGTGACGGTAAGCAGATTCGAGGCATGTACACAAAATGCGCAAAACATTGCAAGGCGAAAAATTAGGCAAATGTTTAATCCTGCTAAACCTAAGAACCAAAGCGAAAGCGGCGGCACGTTTCACTCGGCCCGCCTGTTTCACAGCTCTGTGCGGCAGCCTCTCGGCGAGCTACGTGCACTGGACGATCGGATACAGCCTGTCGTCTTCGCAACCTGTGAGACGCAGAGAGTTCACGAGGCGTCTCGCCTGGATCATCCATGACCGGACGACTATCGTTAAATTGCCGTGAGCTGTTGCGATCCGTTGACACCGGCTAAGAGGCAGCGGAGGATATCCTTGCTTATCTAGACAGAGCGAGAGCCACGGGCCCAGCTCCAGCGTAGCTGCAGTTGTGTGACGTCATGGTTGTCACGTGACTAGACAGAGGCATGCGCGCCGTTACCTTGCCGGCGGCGGCTGGGCTAACCGCATGAGGCGACGCAGAGAGAGAGCGGAGAACCTGCTGTCTGCAGACGCTCAATTCGTTTGATATGTGCATATATGAGCTCGTGTAGACAATTCAGTAAATGCTTGGTACGGTAGTGAAAAAAAGGCTAGTATGGCTAGATATTAATTTTCGAAAGGAGCAGGAGAAAGTCACTGCTTGCAAAGCAAGTCTACATCGCAGATTTGCTTTTGCAGGCCCGAGGGGGGTCAGTAGGTTTGAACCGCAACCGCCTCCAAGGGTCACGAATCTACACGTCGGGTCGTAACAATAGCATCGAGTCGTATATGTTTATATCGCTTATATCGATTTAAATTGCACTACACCAATTGCAGGTCATAAATAATTACTTTTAAGTGGTTAATGTGGTTCATTGTGATTAAAAATTGTATCTTATGCTACAAATTTGCCATATATCGTTGAAAAAACCTCGGCGAGTGGTACCCAAACCCAAACGCTAAACTACGAAAACACGATCTAAAACATAACTAAAGCTCTTCTAATTCGGCTTTACCATAGCTAAACCGCTGCAAATTTTTATCTCTATTTATGATTCATTTATAAATAAAATCCTTGTTTTTCCTCAAGTTTGAAATCCTATTAGTTCCCTATATTCTGGCGCTACTTTGGAAAATTGGAAATATGTAGTCTAGCTCTTTAGTTTATTAAAATAAAAATATTCAATCGTGGTGCTCGAATTAGCTAATCGCTTGGTTCCTTATTTCGTAGGCTTTCTTGGCAGCGTGGAGAAAGAGACACATAAGGCTTTCCTTATAGCAAAGAAAGAAGGCAGTAATAGTTTCTGATTGTGCTGTCAAGCTTTGCGAATATCATTTGTAATTTAAAGTCAATAATTAGTGATTTAGTTAAATAAACTTGCCTACCCTATTTGAAAACAAAAATTATTTTTAATATAAATGTGTATGCTATCCGCAGTTAAAGAGGAAACCTTGTTGCACTTGGCTAATTACGGATATCACGATGGCTATTATCCTCCCAACAGTTGTATCCGCGTGGCCGATTGTGCAATTACAAAAGTACTAAAACAACGTTTGTACAGCCCATGCTCTTTACTTTTATTTTTAGTCCCGTCGCTACGGTGCAGTCATTAGAGCGCTCGACTACTGTAGTGGCTGTTCCTGGCCCTACGGGGCTGGGACTGGTAGATCAACGACGCTTGCGGCGGGCGCAATCCTGCCACCGAATTTTTATCTGTTGTAGGCCGTCATTTCACCCGCCACCGCTTAGGTGGTGGATGACGGCTGTTGCGACGCGCGTCTTTATCTCCTTCATCTTTTTTTCCCTCTCTACTTTCTCTCTTCTGTCCGCACGAGGCAGCGGAGGTGGCTCAGCTACAGAGCCAGTAGCAGGCCCGTGCATTTTCTTTTATTGCTTAAGCAATACTACTTGCACTTTCAAGCCTTTGCCGTACCGTGGCGGTGCCACCATTGACCTTTCGCGTGACCTCTGTGTGACGTCACGCCGAAGAGCTGGGCGACCATCTCGCGCCGTCTGCGAGTAGTGGCGGTGCCACCACCGGCGGCCTAATTCCCGTGCTGTCCGCCAGAAGCGCAACAGGTGTTGTGACGTCACGTCGAAGTTCTGTGCGACCATCTCGCGCCGTCTGCGAGTAGTGGCGGTGCCTCTGCCGGCGGTTTAACATCTGCTTCGACGATGCCACCTACCGCTAGGGAAGCTCGTCACAATGAGCGTAAGAGACAGCAGCGAGCTACAGAGACGGAGGAACAGCGCGAGAGAAGACTTTATAAGAGGCGTGCTCAGTATGCAGCTTTGCGTGGACGTGCAACCTCTTCAGTGGAAACAGTGGAAGATGTGACGGATGTTACTGATTCGCTCAATGTCATGGACAGTGGTGCTGAAGCGAGGTGTAGTCTCAGCAGTGATGAACGTTGGAACTTGACGGAACGACTGCGACGTGCCCAGGAAACCCAGGAACAACGACAGGAGCGGCTTGAGAAGGAACGTCTGTCGCGGATTAAGGAAAATGAACGCCAAAGGAAGAGACGCGCCGAAGAAGTGACGCCATATCGTATCCAGAATGAATAATTGTATAACCACCACAGTCTAACCATAGCAAGCATGTCCATAAGCACCACCACCAGCCGAACATTAGCTGAACCTGGGCGTAGTCATGGACTGCTTTCGCAATCTACCGGGCTTAACCAAGCTAAGCCTCTGCCAATTTTTCCTTCTTCCTACATTCACAACAACAACAACAACGACTATGTACCCAAGGAGGATGAATCAAATACCAGCCGCGGTAGCCGCTTTTCGTTGGAGGCGAAAAGCAAGGCGCTCGTGTGCCATGCAATGCATGTTAAAGAACCCCAGATGGTTGAAAATTCCAGAGCCCTCCACTACGGCGTCTCTCATAGCCCAAGTCGGTTTGCAACGTCAAACGAGCCGTCTTGCGCACCACAGCAATTTTTTAATTCCCAATTAATTAGGTAATTAGGTTAAGTTTTCTTATGTACTAAGTATTGACTTTAGACAATAAACGTGGTTTGGAAAGTTGAAGAGCACCTTCAGAAATCTCCATTCCAATAGTTGCGACAAACAAAGCTTCACGTGCAACTTTTTTCCGCGCTCAAAAGAAACCCGGCGAAATACAAATAAAATCAAGTGACTAGCGCATTCGCGCGCCATGATTGCGATGTTGTTGGTCGTGTCGTGGTTTGAGTAGGCAAAAAATCTTGAGGCACATAAGGCCGCTTAACAGCGATAATGCGAAAGCCTTTGGGGCTGATTCTACTGTAGTGTTTATTTGCCAGAGCCCCGTCGATCCTATAGTGCTTCTTTCGTGGTGGATTTGAGGTGAGCAGCTCCACTCGACGGCGATGGCGCGTGCTCGTCGCGGCGCTTGGTCTTCGTAGCTGGCGGCAGATGGCGTGCGCCATGCACCCTCTTGGAAACCAGGTTGAAGGCGTCGTGGTTGTTCCTGTGGAGATGAATCGCAGACACACTCGTTGTTTTTTACAGGACCCGGTGAGCCAGGTGTGAATGGAACAGCGAACCGCCAGCATTCATTCCTGCCGCCACAAAAAAGCAATCTGTGAGAGCTTGGCAGGCATGCTGAGACTGTCTTCTTCTGCGACAGAGCCAGATGGCATGCTACAGGGCTCCTCCTCTAGCGATGAAGCCATGAGCGAAGGGGAATGACGTAAAGCAGGTACTGTGTGTGCGCATCGTACGCGGCGAGGACTGGCACGGTCGGGAGGGGGTGCACTGGCGCAGTTGGAGATGTCGTCTGAATCAAGGTGAGCCGGTTTAAGACGATCAATGGATATCGTGTCCTCCCGGCCGTTGATGGACAGTAGAAAGTGCCTAGAAGCACGCCGGAGCACCTGGAATGGACCATCGTATGGTGGCCGTAAGGGTGGACGCTCGGCATCGTGGCAAACAATGACATGAGTGCACAGCTGAAGGTCGGGGGCGGAGGGTGGGGGGGGGGGGCGGCATGGATGCGACGAGAATACTGGCACTGACGTTGTGGAACGACAGTGCTCGTAGCGTTACGTATACGGCATGAGTAATCTGTGATGTCAGCAGGCGTGGGTGGCGATGGCTCGAAGAACTCGCCAGGGACACGGAGAGTAGTGCCAAACGTTAGTTCTGCTTCACAGGTAAAAAAGTCACTGCGATGTGCGGTGCGCAGACCAAGCAGTACGAAGGGTAGGCGCTCAATTCACGAAGGGAAAGCGGACACCATTAGTGAAGCTTTCAACTGCCGGTGCAAACTCTAAATAATAGCGTTGGAAATAAGGTTGTAAGAGGGCGTTTAATGTGATTGACGCCGAGGAGTTGAGATAAGTTGGCTAATAATGTTGAGTCAAATTGTCAAGCTCGGTGTACATTTGAGGTTCTCATTTGGCATTAAGAAATGTACTATTAGTGGTTTATTCATAAACATGCATCAATGATTTTAGTGCCGGGATTTCTTAATTTCCGAAAGTAGCCGCACACAGCTAGCCCCAGCCCGGCCTGGGCCCGCCACTTCAAGCCTGTGTCCGGGTCAGGCCCGCAACTTCAAGAATTTTTTTAAATCAATAATTTCATGCTAGGCTGGAAATAGAGGGATCGCGTTCTCGGGTAAACCTTAAAACAAACGGAAAGTTTTCGCGAACCGAGACTGGAAACCTAGCAAGCGGCACCTTGGAAGCCACAGGGAAGCGTCGAGTAACTCCCCTGAAGTGACAGCCGACAAAGGGAAGACTAAAGCTTATGAAACCAAGAAAAAAATCAGCGTCTTTCCGATGCAACGAGCCCGGTCACTTTGCCAACACATGCAGGAAACGGAAGGTTTTTTGTTTCTTTTTGGCGGATGCAAATGATGAAAACATGCGCCTGCTAGAGCCATACCTAAAATAGATGCAAGTTAATGGGAGGCATTGTAGGGTTCTGAGAGATTCCGCGGTCACCATAAACTTAATCCACCCCACATACGTAAAGGCAGCTGACTTAACGGGGAAATGTGCGTGGATTAAACAGGTTGCCGCCGAGAATAGCGCATGTCTGCCGGCCGTACGTGTTAGAATAGAAGGCCCATTTGACCTTCTGGAAACAGAGACAGCGGTATCATGGAACCTGCCGGAGCAGTTTCGGTAAATCTTTTCGAACAGGTTAGAGCAGATGCTGCAGGAAGAAGGTCGTAGTTTCAGTGACCGAACCGCCCAGGCGGTCTCTCTATTGAAAGCCCGCGAAACTGCAGCTGGACTATAAGCCGAAGGAAGAATGAGCTTTCTACCACGATGGGCCAGGCAGTGGCAAAATAAGGTAACGATCCGTCAGATTCTGGCGAAGTGGCTCTGGTCAGCGACAGAGAGGACTTCGAAGGCAGGGAATCGGGCACCGTGTCCCCGGGCGAATCAAGAGAAATCGCGTCTATTGTGGTTGGTTTGGTTTTGGTTTGTGGGGTTTAACGTCCCAAAGCGACTCAGGCTATGAGAGACGCCGTAGTGGAGGACTTCGGAAATTTCGATCACCTGGGGTTCTTTAACGTGCACTGACATCGCACAGCACACGGGCGCCTTGCTTTTCGCCCCCATCGAAGAGCGGCCGCCGTGGCTGGGATTCGATCCCGCGTCCTCGGCAACAGTAGTCGAGCGCCATAGCAACGCGTGGAACCCTTATTGGCTCTGGCAAAAGTCAATAGAGGGACGATGGCAGGCAGCCCAGCAGGCGGCGGACGTAAACCTCAAAGATTTAGCTAGCCACACAGGTAAAGGTGTAGCAAAGAGAAACATTACTGTACGTATCCGTTCAGGGGTATTGTACCGCCAGCACAAGGACTCAAAAGGGGCCCAGTTTGACGAGCTCGTAGTTCTGCTGAAAGACCGAGCAGGCATCCAGAAATTGTGTCACGGTGCAAGTTGGTCTTGCCCCCCCTGGCGTGAAAAAAAAAAAAAAAAACAAGCTAGGCTTCTGCAGGAGGTTTATTGGCCGGATGCTTCAGGGATATCGAGCAGTTCCTGAGTCGGAAAGCCGAGAGACTTGACGAAGGCTCCGATGAAGTAGTAACCATGATTAGCGAACCTTTTCATCGTTTGGTGGTGGGCATAGTCGGTCCGTTGCCAGTGACTCAGTCGGGCTACCGTATTTTTCCACGTCGGCTTTCCGGCTGAGTTACAGAGCGATCAGGGATGTGTGTTCACTAGTGCACCGACAACCACCTTCTTGGAAAAAGCCGGGCTACGCGTCATTTGCAGCTCGGTCAGACACCCTCAGAATAGCGTCGAAGCATGGCATTCGGTTTTGAAGCGCGTGCTAAGAGCTATGTGTCATGAGCACCGTAAGGACTAGGAAGCTTGTCTGCTAGCAACAATGTTCGTTCTCTGATTCGTGCCGCATGAGGCCACGGGCTTCAGTCCGGCGAAGTTGGTGTACGGGCGATCCCTGAGACCTCCCCGTAGGATGATAAGAGAGTCATGGGAAGGAACCGGCGACGGTTGGGCAGTGAAGTACGTTCTGAGTTTGCTTGACAGGCTGCAATCGTGCCAGGAGCTAGTGAAAACAAAAGCTAGTGAAAACAAAAACGAAAAACGTAAGAGCAGCGCAGGAAAAAGCAAAGTGGTACTATGACCGAAATGTGCGCCGATGCACGTTCACTGTCGGTGACAAAGCGCCTTCTGATCACCTCGAGGGCAAACAAGGTCGCCGTACAGTGGGAAGGGATTGCCGAGGTAATTGAGTAGATTTCGGACATTAACTATGCGGTAAGGATGGCAGACAGGAGAAAGTAAGCGAGTGTTGATCACTCTAATCTCAAGAAACCATACAGAGAATGCGACGCTTTGCCCACCTTGCCCTAAATGTTCCTAGGAAGTGGAGGCAATTGTGTTTCCAGGGGGCGATGCAAAATTGCACCCCTTTCAAATCCTGCTCGAAGCTTGCAGAAGAAAGCTTGAGCACAGAGAAATGAAGGGATTTTTAAAGGCTACTATATGAATTCCAGGCTTCATTCTCGGACCAGACGGGGAGGACTGATTTAATAGAGCACAATTTTGAAATCCGCAATCAAAAGGGGCGGCAGAACGGGAACGTGGATGGCTTCAGTCACAGCTTCCCTTTGAATGATCACAGTGCTTGAAAAATGTTTTTTTTTCTTTCTTTGTGTCTGTGCATGTATGTGCCTCACCATTTTAATGAGAAGCGGTTTTTTCTCAAAATTTAGAATAACACTTTTTGCTGAAAAAATAAAAAAAAAAAACGATTGGCAAGTTCCGGTTGAGCAGGTTTCCAGACTTGTGCTATGAGCAAGGGCTAAGTCACACATAAAATTGCACTCGTGTTGCTCAACATAAAGGCCAAGCGGTGTTCTTTGGTTGGCAGTGTACTGCCTTGCCGGAGGTGGGGGCTATGCTTCGACCTGATCACTAATGCGCCACTGAGGCCTCTTGCAAGATGTACAGGGCTTCGGAGTTTGACTACGAGCCAGACTTCAACTCTAACGCCCATTCGTGGTGCACCGATCAGCTGCGACCTCTTCGTCGCGTCTTCTTGGAAGCGGATGAGCTGTTACGACTAGATCTCAGCCGAGGTTCATGTGCCTCCAGCAGAGCGAAGAGCGGCGACGGCGACGACGACAGGCGTTCCATTCCCACGACTGCGGCGGTTAACCTCTACCGGGCCGGAACGGGTGCCGCGACCATCGTCATGCCTTTATTCTGCCATGGGAAAGGGATTCCAGTGATGAGTTCATCGTTGCTTGACAAAGAGCGTCAGGCAACCTTCTTGACTGAGGAACCTGAGAGCGGAACCAAGCCCATTCCCCGAACGAGAGATGTACGCCCCAGGTGCTCTAGAACTTTGCAAATCACATTTATCGTCTAAAATCAATTCGTTAATTAGACAAATTAACTTGACAAATTAACTGCTAAACAAAAAAATTGCTTGTGGTGCATTTTCCAGTGCATTTTCTTCCAACAGCAGGCTGGGACGGAGAGGGATCTGTTCTGTGTAAAAACGTGCAAAATATTTTTTCCTTAACTTCTCTAGTTCAGTGCATGAAATTAGGACGTGGTTTATTGTTAGTTCAACTCCACATCTTTCACAGAGAGGCCTGCCTTCTTTCTTTATAATGAAGCTATGTGTCAGATGAGTGTGTCCGATGCGAAGACGACATAAAATCACTTCGATGAAGCGTTTTTGTTGACTGCACGATTTCTATTTTTCAATGATCGGCTTGATAAGGTGCAATTTATTATTTATTTTGTTGTTCCATGAGGTGTGCCATTTTACTCTCAGTTTTCTTTTTACAAGTTTTGAGAACATCTTTATGTGTCTTGAGGTAACAGCACGGAACGTGGACGGGAGCACAAGATTAGAAGACGACACAACGAGCGCTGACTTTCAACAACGTTTATGTTGTTGTATGTGGTATGCTGACTGGCTGTATTTTAGTATGACGGGCTGCTGCAGCACATGCATCAGCTCTCTCATTGCTGCTGATTCCAACGTGGCTTGGTACCCAACAGAATTTGCCCCTGTGTTTCTGCGGCTATTAGATTATGAATGATGTTTCCGATTAGAGGTTCTGTACTATTTCTATGATTTAGTGCTGTGATAACGCTGAGAAAATCGGTATAAATGATGCTATTTTCAAAACCTGTCCTTAATATTTTTTCTCCTGACAAAGAAATAGCGTTACATTCAGCTGTGAAAACTGATGAGAACCCCGGTAATTGTACTATTTTTCCCCATTTTTCTTGTACCACAGCACTTCCGATAATAAGACCCATCTGTATAGAATGCTATGTATGTATGTATGTATGTATGCATACATGTATGTATGTATGTATGTATGTATGTATGTATGTATGTATGTATGTATGTATGTATGTATGTATGTATGTATGTATGTATGTATGTATGTATGTATGTATGTATGTATGTATGTATGTATGTATGTATGTATGTATGTATGTATGTATGTATGTATGTATGTATGTATGTATGTATGTATGTATGTATGTATGTATGTATGTATGTATGTATGTATGTATGTATGTATGTATGTATGTATGTATGTATGTATGTATGTATGTATGTATGTATGTATGTATGTATGTATGTATGTATGTATGTATGTATGTATGTATGTATGTACGTATGTATGTATGTATGTACGTATGTATGTATGTATGTATGCTTATGTGTGTGTGTGCAACGTCGGCATGTTCTGTCCAAGTAAACTGCCTTTAAATGAGCTCCGAAAAGCACGTCACTGCAAATAATTGTCAAATGCATCTTTATTGTGGTTCTCACGGCTGCTCTCCTCAGTACAGCGCCTGCACTGGTGAGGACATGGTGCTGTCGTTGCACGTTCCGCGCAACGGCTAAGAGCGTCTCGTTGATCCTCTTATGCCGACAGCCTTTTCCCATGCGTGCGCGGCATATAGCCTCGTGCACACCTCCGTCGCGCTCAGGACAGGGCAACCTTCTTCTCTTTGCACCATCCGCGAATCACTTTGCTGATGGACTCGGCCTGAGAGTGAGTGGCCGACTTGAGCATGTCCAGGATCTCCCGTAGGCACTCCCTGCACACGCAAACCGGGAGCACATTGACGCGGTATAGGGATATTGACCTCCGCGCGTACCGAATGTCATACATGTGCGTTACTACAACGTGGGTGGGCGATTAACGGAAGTCCTGGAACCCTATTTTTAGTTTACGTCGTTTACAAAGGTGTATACGTCTTCGGCGTCACTTCGGGATTGGCGGAAACACCGGAACCGGATGTCAGCTCAGCTGCCACCGGTTACAGCGTTTCCGCCAGTCATATCAGGGCGAAAGCGATGATAACACTTCTGAAAACAAAGCAAACTAAAAATATGGCTCCTGATTGCGCGTCGCTTTGCTCACAGTAGATGTACCGAACATAGCGAAGACGTACCAGAGTAGACGTAACCGGTTTAGCGGGCGCCTCCTGCGTATGCGCGCTGACAGGGATGGGGACAATCGCGTCCACTGCTCTAGCATATGAGGGATCCGGTATACGTGTAGATTTTACGTGTTCGGTATGATATCTCTTGTAGTAAGAATACTTCACGCCTGGTTGCGCTCCCGCTAATAGTCGCCGTGTGCAGCAAGATTCTCCGAAACTCTGTTCGGAAGCACTAGAGAGCCGGGTTGTCTGTCCGAGTCATCTAGATGCCACGTGCAAACGAGGGTGAGCGCTGCGAATATTAAACAATTATCCGTGAAAGTGCCCAACTGTTAGCAGCTCTTTTTCGGGCTGCAGAAACTGCTGCGGCCCTTCCACTCTTTTTCCTCCGTTCCTGCAGGTCAACAGACATGGATACCAGTAAGTGATGAGGTCTGTCCCCAAAGTCAACACAAATATATATGGGAAAATCGTCTCCTACCTAATTCAGGCCCCACTTTTCTCGCACCGCTGGACGGTTGCATACTACACGTCCTGCATGCTGACCTCACTTGTTCGCGCTAATTTATTTGGGCTGCATCATCGCGCATTGCATCGTTTTTACTGGCTTTACTCAGTGCGGTCTGTGCAGCCGGGTTGTACAAGGCGGACAGTATGTAAGCACATTAGAGAGGACAATGATTAGATAATCAATGATTTAAAGTTAATTAATCAACCTTTTATTTGTTACTTTAAGAGCCAATATGACTGCTAAGTGGAAAGCCATCAACATTAAATTCACGGACAGCGTCACTTGAAATGCCGAATGGTAAAAATATAACCTGAAAGCTCGTTGAGTTGTCTTTCAAGCACAACACATATATGCAATAAAATCGCTTGTATTTTTTATCCATGAAATAAAGATGCGATTTGTGAATTGTAGAAAGAACTCACTTGGTAATTGTGGGCACTTTATACTATGCGCAGCGACGCCAATTAGCTATAGGGTGCAGACTGCAGTGCACCGCAATAAAACTCGAAGAGGTTTCAGCAGCGTATTTTTGACGTTCAATATTGCCACCCACATTGCCGATTAAGAAACCTTAGACAAAACTCATCTCTTGTGCTCACGGCCTTCTATTTCGTAATATGATATTGCCACTTAAAAAGGTCTGACGGTTTAACTAGGTTTATTATAGAATATTGCGCAGAAGTGCCCATGACAGGTGGTTGAAAGTTCTACTTTAGTTGCCCGAATTAAAGGTAAAGGTAAAAAGCAAATGTTAAACTAGTCAGTGGAGGTCTACAAGCCCACTTTTAACTTTACTATGTTTAATCACCTGCCATTTACAGGCACGCTCGTGAAGAGGCCATGATATATACTGCCACATTTATATTTGAGGAACATAGGAATAAATCCCTGCTTTAATCGAGCCATAAAAACGTGCTTGCATGGCCTATGAGCAGTGTGCCTCACAAGAGATTCAAGGATCTTGAAGGCCTGGATTCATATCTCAACCTCCATCCTGGCCATTTCAAAGCCAAAACCCAAGTTGTAAGCGCCTGCCATAAGCATGGCAAGGCTTTTATTAAAGAAACGACCAAATACGTCCTTTTAGTCTAAATAATAAGTTGATTAGTTAATTGTATAGACCAGCGCCGATCCATGACGTAAGTAGGACGCGGTTGCTCTGCTGTTTTCAAGCTCGGCCGGCTAAGTTTTTAAATGTAGGCTTAATACCCCTAGGAATACATGGGAAGGAAAATATTAGGAGCCTTTTTCTTTTCGGAGACACATAACTTAGCAGGGTAGATGTGTAGGCCAGTTGGTGAGACATAAGGAAAATAAAACCGCAGCAGACACAGGACGGAGGCTGGAGACAACACAGGGCTGGAGACAACCGCCCTGTGTTGTCTCCAGCCTCCGTCCTGTGTCTGCCGCGGTTTTATTTTCCTTATGCCTTTTTCTTATTTCACATTGCGCTTAGATGCCGTCCCTTGCTGCAGAGCAACCTTGAAAAACCTAGAAGATATTGGGAAAGTACCAAATCTCATTTTAAGGACGGAGTACTTTTAATACGGACGCGAAGCGCATGCGCATACGAGTCGGGAGTGCTACAAATAGAAAGACGTGTAATCAAAACTTACACAGATATTTTCTTCCTTTCACGCAGTACAACCAACGCAAGCAGCCGTTCATGAAGAGATTTTGAGGAAGAGGATGGCAAAGCATGCAGTGAATTTAGATAGTAATCTATTCTTAAACCGCTTTGAATAACCTAAGTTGTCATGGCGCATATATTTATAAAAGGCTCACTGCCAACTGGGTGCTTCCTAAAATCGCGAAAGGTTCTCCAGTCCTTCATGCGTAGCACACGCTACGTTATCTCACAAATACTGTCGTTCAAGCAATACAAAGGTTGATTCGAAATAGTACTTATTCAACCAGACAAACTATAAACGAACCGCGCACAGTGACTGACGACCAATACAGTCCGGCATGGTCTAAGCCTGATACGTAGCGGCCATGCTCTTTCGGTCAGATTTGGTGCCACCTCTGCGGACCATCTCCTGATCTCTGGGCGTGAGATTCAGAAAACGGCCCCTCCTGCCGTGCCCCATGCCGTGCCCACTGTGTGGAGGATTTTACAATACCTGAACCGCCTTCACCAGACCGCCACGCTACACCACTTGCAGCGTGCTTCACCTCCGCAGCGACTGCACGGCTTGAGCGCCCAGGTGCCGCCACTGCAGAGTACCATCGCGCCTCGACTTCACAACACACATTTATCAAGTATTCTTAAAATAGATTGCCCTCGAAATGTCATTGCATGCTTCGTAACACTTTTCAAATCTTTTGCTAACTGTTCGCGAAAGGATGCCAGCGTGGCTGCCGAATGGAAGGGTAAAAATAATACGGAAAGGTTTGCTTATACATATGCTTCTGTAGGTAGCGCTCCCGACTCGTCCTCTCTGCGTTTCATAGTGTTTTAAATGTACTCCACGTTTGAAACAGCGCTGCAAATATTAACAGGCTGGGTGTCCATGGCTGTTCCTCAAAAAGGCGTGCTGTGAAATTAGAACACTGCTTTGAAAACCTTCGCGTCCATGGATTAATTCCTATCGGTGCTAAGCCTACTTTTCAACCCCTGTCGGCACGGAAGCAGTGTGTTGGTGTGTAATTAACTGTGTAGTCATTAGGCTTTCCAACACACATAATGTGCATCTTGCTGTGCATTCCGCCTGCAGAGACAGCACCGAGGTCTGTCTCACAGTTTTTAAGATGAAAAACTGTAAACAGAAAAAAACATCATTCGGGACATTATTTGATGCAGTGCAAAATCCTGAGGAGACATTAGGCTTATTTTTCCCAGAGCATGCCAAAGTTGCGCAGAGCAAACGACCTATGGAGCTTATTCACGTGACGTCATTGCAGCTTTACTGGCTACCATGGTACGCACAACGCAACGTAGGAGAGGAGGAAAAAAAAGAGAGAGGAGGCCTACGGCGAATCATGACACAGCGTCGGTGAAACCCGAGCTCTGGTTGGACGGCGTTTCAAACGCGTCTCACGTGACCGACACATGAGCGGCGCGCAGCAGGAAGAACGCCGATAGACCGGCTCCGACGCGTCAGAAGCGTTTTTTTTGTGGGCTTTTATTTTCGAACCGCCCAACGTTATGGCGTCTCTGCAATACAGGGTTGCCCCGACTGCCGCCTGCTAAACTTGATAGTGAATAGGATCCATACGTATGGTAGTCGACGCACAACGCACCTCAACGAATCCCACTGCATAACGATAGAAAGCCTCGTACCGTTTTCATTAGCTTGATTGCACTTCGTGCGAGAACACCCCATACGAAGCACAGTAAAGAGACAAAATCCTGTTAGCCTTGAAGCCAGTGATTTTGTAGGTAGGCAAAGTGTACGATTAAAAAATAAGTTGTATCAAAGCAGCGATGAAAGAAGCGAGCAGGAGAAAGTTGGAAACGGAAACAGCTATGAGTAGCAGTCGGCTTTCCCACAATCGCTTCCGTACGCACTCCACCCAATGAGAAGGTGGTCACGTGACTCTCGCGCTAGTGAAGCCAACCGGCGTTCCACTCACGGCGGCTCTCTGCCGGCGAGTACCCTCTGGAAGGTGCCCACGCAGGCGCCTCGCTTGCCCTCCCAGTACTCCGGGTTGGCGTCCATTTTCTCCAGCAGGTCGAAGGCGCGCGCCGCGTACAGGAACTGGCCCATCTGAACGCCAGAGGGGGGGGGGGGGGAATTACCACCTCTATCAAACTCTCAATGTATACACATGCAAACGCATTCGGAAGTGGTCCAGTGTCTCGAGTGGCTGTGACAGCACTTCGGAGTCAGTTTACGAATTCTCTTCATTTTTAAGACGAAAGCCTTTAATGGCTCATGCTGTCGTGGACAAAATGTGTCCCGCTTTTGCGGCGGCTCTGATTGGCCGAGGCGGGATGACGTAATGAGGTCTCGAACAATAACAGAGCACTACCACAGTATGCACGAATGCTGGCCATATGTCAATGAATTACGAATTACTAATTAATGGCCAATTAATCAATCAATAATTATTTACAAATACATTACTGCGTTATTCAAATAATTAACAATTAATAATAATTTGCCCGCCTATATACTATCAAATTGATTATTTAATGACTAATTATAATTAATAATTGATGATCAGTGCCAGTTGTGTAGCAGAATACGGCACTCTGGCTTTAGCCTTTCACTACTGTAGTCGCTAAAGTCCCTCGTAATGTTTTCTTGCTCGTTGGCGGGAGCTGAGTTGATGGGTGAGATAAGGAATACAAGTTTCGATCGCCTATATGATCTGTGCTAATGAACCTAGGCTAAGAATTTTTGAGTAAATGGGAGGACTGAGAGGATACCTATTGCTCATGTGCGTTTTCCAGTTTTCTTAAATAGCTTTTCGTGGGCTCTTTAAGATAGATAAAAACTTTGCCGTGATTTCGAAACATAATTTCACCTGCTTTGCTACGACTTAGCGTATCGCTTTGAACAAGGAGCGGAGATACTTATCGCTGTTATTGTGGTATTGGTGTTCGTTTGTCTTGGTTTTTGATGTGTTCATCTAGTTTGGTTGGTCTGTGGGGTTTAATGTTCCAAAGCGACTCAGGCTATGAGAGACGCCGTAGTGGAGGACTCCGGAAATTTCGACCTCCTGGGGTTCTTTAACGTGCACTGACATCGCACAGCACACGGATGCCTTGCTTTTAGCCTTAATCGAAAAGCGGCCGCCGAGGCCGGGATTCGATCCCGCATCCTTGGGAAGAGTAGTCGAGCGCCGTAACCCCTGCGCCACCCCGACGGGGGTCTAGTTTGGTGTGTTTGTGTGTGTTTGGATGCTATTTCCTATTAGCTGTTGCATACTTGTACTTTTCAATGCGTGTCTGTTCTTGCACTGCGAATTTTACGGTAGATCTCTGCCTGTTTATTTTACACTCCTGTAGGAGCCCCATTTAGGGCTGGCGGTACTATTACATGAAAATAAAAAAAAAAATGAAATGAGGTAGAAAATTTGATGCAAGGACCTACTGACCAGCCTTGAATCAGAGTTTTACCGTTCGTCTGCGGCGGGTTAGAAGAAAGGACTGGTTTACTGTCTCAAAGGACGATATCAGATTTAGTGCACTTCAAACGTATACGCTTTTAGCCATTTTCCTGCTTATGTGGATAAACAATTGCTTCGAATGGGAAAGTTATGGAAAACTTCTGATAAAGCAAATATTTTGGAGCTGTCGGTATTTCGGTATGGTTGCGTTTGCCCAACGGCTCCTAATTTTTAGTGTTTCCCGCTTCCATATAATCCTGTCCGTGTGCTGTGCGATGTCAGTGCACGTTAAAGAACCCCAGGTGGTCGAAATTTCCGGAGTCCTCCACTATGGCGTCTCTCATAGCCTGAGTTGCTTTGGGACGTTAAACCCCACAAACCAACCAACCAAACTTTTAAAGCTTTTGGAAGCGGAGCATTGACGGTGCTTCCTTTTACATGCACGCGGCGTCACCTTGAACTTAAACCAAATAAAGTTTATTCTCAACGTGTGCACAGGGTGGATGGCCTCTTCGGAAGAAAGCTATCGACATACATGACTAGGCGAGGGGGCCATTTTAGCGGCGGCGACGTCACAAATGCAATAATGTTCTAAATGAACAAAATAGTGAACGTAGTATACACAGTTGTACGCCAAGAATCTGGTAAGAAGGACTACATTGTGCAGAACCAGTTATAGAATGCGCGCACTGTGTTTTCATCGACATTATGCGATGGAATCAAAAATCGTGAACACATGCCAACAGCGCTACTAACGGATGGCGGCAGCAGCATAAAGAATTGTATTGTGAGACGAAGGTTAAAAGAAGGGGAAACATGTAAAACATGCACTCTACATATTTGTTAAATTAATTTACGAGACAAGAGGCGAAAGTTAAGTAAAACGTAGTATTATAAAAATTGGTTAGCAGCAAGTGTACATGCCATGTTATACATACTGCATAAATTATGTCGATGAAACCACAAAAATGTGTTTTCAGCGTATGCAGAAGTAGGAGTACAGTCTTTGTCAAAAGTTTAGAGCCCAGGAGGTTTGCTTTTAAGCCACACCATGCGGTTCGTAATGCATTCTCAGAGTTCCAACATTATTGAAGGTAAGGATAAATTTTGTCCTGCGTACCTCTATAATATGAACGACTCCCAGGAATGCTAAACAGGCGCCACTGGACGGATTAGAAACGTACCCCTTGAGCTCTAAACTTTTGCAAAGGGTTTTGACAAACTTTTGACTCACAGCATCGTATACGTTAACATTCGAGAGAGATAATTTGTTCACGGCGAATACCATTCCACAACATTTGCGATGGTAAAGCAGTGCATATGATTGGCAACTCCTGATAACGTACGCTTTTTAAAGAGCAGCAAGTACAATAGATCGTAATAGTAAATTTTACATTATACTAACTTGTCTGGGTGAACAGTTAATGAGCACGATGATAATATGACCAATTAACGTGTTGTTTATTTAAAACATTTATTTCAATGATGAAGCGTTAGGGCATTGGGATTGGAGGAGAGAGAGATATTGAAGATTCGGTGGTAGGTCTTCCCTAGTCTAGGATTCCGCTGGACTCCACCGCCGTCTCATTTCCCGTCAACAACAAGACCTGTGCGTTTATCGGTCAAGAGATTTTCAGCAAAATGCGCACCCAAAATTACATTGTCTCTTGAGACAGGTACAATCCCTGAACGTGTCTCTTTGTACATCAACACAGACGGTCACAAAACAACATTGGCCAAATTCCGTAAGGTGGGGGACCAGGTGGGCCGCATAGTCCGCCGGGCCTCTAACAAACACAGGGGATTACAATTTATGATGCAAGAGCGCCTTACGGCTAGCGAATGCGTTTGTAACAACTCGAATTCTTTATTCCACTTTGTACCTCAACCTGCGCAAGCAAGACGAGGATGCACTCGAAGTCATACTCCGCAAAACTATTAAACGGGCTCTCGACCTCCCTGCGCCAATACAGCCGTGACGAAAGTGTCATGTGCACGCTCCAAAATATCCATCTGGCAGAGATGCTATGTGACTAGCAGCCACAGATAGCAACGGCTCACTTAGAATTACAGCTTCCATTCGGGGAACAAGCTCAAGCACGACGGCTGAAGAGACCGCCATAGCAGTAGCACTCGCTTTTATGCACCATACGGTCACACATGACGAACACTATACTAGCCTGACACACACAAGTACAGATTCCAAAAGCTGCGTGCCGCGCCTTCGCGAAGAACGCGTGCTGTCGCCAAAATGTCCCCACTCATTCCCCAACGTCCGCATCTTATGGACACCTGCTAAGACTCCCTTCCAGGTAATGGGAGTGCGCATGTGGTCTCAAGAGCAGAAACTTTCCGAGCGCTGTCGAAGCAAGCGGAGTAGGAAGTAGAAACAGAGGGTGCCTGCGGGACTATGTACTCTTACGCCCACATCACGAAATATTACCGTACACAAAGAACACTGCGCCCATCTCACCCAACATTCACCAAGGCCACAGTTGTGATATGGCGTTAGCTACGAAATCATACGTATCGCAACATACACCACAAATACTTGTTCTTCTCCACCCGTTACCCAGAAAAATGCCCCAGCTGCCAACAATGCACAGCTAGACTATTCATTCAGTATGGGCCTGTAAAACACCACTCGGCAACGTTCCATCAATAAACCTCCCCACTCCGCCATCCTGGGGAGAAGCTTTGGCCAGCATTGCCCTAACCAATAAGCGCCGACTGATGAAGCTGGCCGAGCAAATAGCGGTGATGAACGAGATTGGAATGAGACCACTTTTACCAGCATCATTCCGCAAAGCCAGTGTCAGCTGCTCTAGCGGGCCTGCAGGAGTGCGGCAGCCCATGGGGCCCTGTACAGTGGGTTCTGCTCAGGAGGACAAACGCAATAAATGCTTTCATCCTCCTCGCCCTCCCTCTGAACACTTTCAGTCAGCCTCGCCTGGGGCTAAACACGTTTCGGGAGCTCCGGGAAGCCCACTTCACCAGCCAATATACACAACTCTCGAAAGCACCGTCGGGTCGCCACCTCCGTGCCCGACTACATAGCCAACACACCACTATCATGGAAGGTAGTGTATGCATTCTATCCCAGTCGAGGTGCGCCCTTCACCTGCGCCCTCTTCAAGCAAACATGACCCGAGAGGACCATAATGGCCGGCTCGGGGCGTTGGCCCGTGGCTCGCCACTATGGATTGAAATCCGGCGTGCATTCTACGCGGACGCCTCTGGCCCCCACCTTGGGGGATGGTATACAGCAGCAGTCGTCTACCAATCCAAACCAGTAAACGGCCTTACTTTTCGAGCCTGTGACAAATCACAAGCGGAGGAGGTCGCCATTGCGTTGGCTGCATATCATCTCCCTTCCAAAACAATTATTTCTGACTCGCGAGGCCTGTCGAAACATCGTGCAGAGCTGGGTACCGTACCTATAACCTACCGTCTTCTCCAAAACAGCGTCTGTACCGGGGACCTCCCTCACCGGAGTATTGTTTAGGCTCCTGCTCACATGGGCCTTGAGGGCAATGAGGCAGATGACGCCACCGCCTATGCACTCTCTGACCTGGTACTCGCCGCCGACCTCGACAATCAGGAACTCGAATTCAATCCGGTTTACTCCAAAGATATTGTTCACACTACCAATGCGGTCATGGTATTTATCCCGGCTCGTGTAAAAGAATCTAAAGGCGGATGAGCGGCTTTTGCTCTGACACTTTGCTGTGCCAGGCAGCTCTCAAACATTTTGACCCTTATTTCTCGGGCAGCTGTCCGCGCTGTGCGGTGAAGTCTTCGCCAAACACCACATGGTGCATGTCCGCCAATCAAGCCCTGCTATCCCCCTTCACACCAACCCTACCCGGGAGCAATGATCGGTGCTAGGCTGCCCTGACCTCCTGCACGTCCGGGCAGCGGCCGGCGCCACTGGGGTCCCGCACTAGGGACCCCACCTAATGCTTGTGATGGCCGGCCCCTTAAGTGTAAGTCCAATCATATAAATGTATGCACACTCCTTTAGAGCGATGAAGTCTTTCACCGCCACCGCCACCACCACCACCACCACCACCAGTAGGGTATCTCACTCCTCTAGACAAAAGCTACTGATATTGGGTAATGAAGGGCTCTTTCGTAGCCCCCGTTGACATTGTACGTTGACAGTCTGCTAGATATCTGCCTGGAGTCATCTGAGCATGATGGCTTGCTCTCTGTCGGTTGCCTGCCAGACTCGTGTACTTTTTGCGCGGTTCCAAAAGTACCTGAACTGACCAGGTACCGGAGCGGCAAAAATCTTTTTACTTTCTTTTGTTATTATTTTAATGAATAACCGCTAGTACTTTCGACCGAAAGAGCTATATACGCTCTCGTGTAACAGTACGCGTGTGGTTTGGTATTAAAATTGGCGCAATAGTTTTTTGTGCGGCGTTCAGGGTGTTGCCATTCTAGTTTCGCGTGAGACGGCAAGCACGTACCCCATATGACAGATGTGTGCTCGCGGGGCAGGCTACGTGCGCCCATCGTCCATTGGGCTTTGGTTTAATTCGTCTGAGCAGAGAATCGCTCGATGGCCAGCGCCGAGCGCAACCGCGTTTATGTAAACTAACAAATAATGCACACTTCTATTGCTAATGTCCAGTCACAAATACAATCCAGAATAGAGACATCAAAACGAAATGGTTACTTGCGACTATAGTTGACCAGCTTAGTGATGTGCAAGTATTTCACCATTTTTGACCTCCACAACCAGTGAACATATAACTTTTTGAAAGCATTATGCTTCAGAGAGAATGGCGCATATTGGAAACTATTGGAAACAGATATTAAAACTCCGGAGGACCAAGTAGTGCTTAACCCTAACCTGAAGAGCATTAACGATTGGTGTCGCAGACACGATATGAAACTAAGTGCTGAAAAAAACTGTTTACATGAGAATAACTAAGAAAAAACAAAGTTTATCTTATCAGTACCACCTATCATCACGGTGCCTATCAGAAGTAACGCAGTACAAGTACTTTGGTGTAACAATAGCTAATACTTTAATTTGGAATGCTCACATTTTTAACATTTGTGCATCCTCCTTTCGTAAACTGCGTTTTCTTAGATATAAACTAAAGCGTGCTCCTTCCGCAACCAAGCTCCTAGCTTATACATCAATCATCAGACCGAAATTAGAATATGCTTGTACAGTGTGGGATCCTTTCACTAAACCTCATATCCATGATCCAGCGGAAAGCCTTTTGTTAATGGCATACAAACACTACAAACTCGAAGAAAGCTTTTGCGATTAAAATTTCTCATTTTGTTGAAAAATAACAAGTTGTCAATGAGCCCGGACCCATACATAACACCACTAGTGACGCTACCAACGAGACATCGTCACGCCCAGTTTTTAACACCTTATCTTGCCAGAATCAACTTGTTTAAATATTTTTATCTTCCACGTACAATAACGGAGTGAAACCAGTTTCCTTTAAGTGCCCTGTTGACCACTGAAAGCATTGCCAGTTATTTATAAATACTTTTCAGTTTTGTATGTTCAGTTCTGGTGACAAACTGTGTTCAATTTGCTTGTGTGTTTGTGTGTGTGTGTTCGAATCATGACCGCGTTGTCTTTGGTTTGTTGATCTTTTAAGTTGTGTGCTGAATGTTACTTTGTTTTCTATTGGATTTTATTGCCCCTCCTGTCTGGGCCTACTAAGGCTAGCAGTATCGAATAAATAAATAAATAAATAAATAAATAAATAAATAAATAAATAAATAAATAAATAAATAAATAAATAAATAAATAAATAAATAAATAAATAAATAAATAAATAAATAAACTGTCTGTATTAGCTGACTCACCAAGACCACAACGCTAAAAAAGGCCCTAATACGTCCTGCATACATGTAGTATCAACCCTGACTGCGTATATACAGAGTATACCTTGTAGCAGTCGTTGGCCAGCAGCTGGAGCAGGCTGAAGGATTCGCTGGATGTGTCCATGGCCTGGTACAGTTCCCATGCCTGCTGGGGCTTGCCATTCATTATGTCTGCATCATGAACAGTGAGCTCAGTCAAGAACAACTAATCGCTTCAAGCCTGACTCATGACGGACACCATTTTGTCCCAGAGAGGCACAAAACAAAGCACTCGTTTTATAAATATGCCTCCCGCCTCTTCGTTCTAGTCTCTCCTTTGCATAGAGAGAGTTGTGCCAACAACCACATATCCCAAAAGCAACATAGATTGCTATTTTCTTCACTACGCGAGGAAAGGCCAATGTCGCCGTGTGCTTCCGATGGCCTTGAAAAAGTTCGAGGTCAAGTTGGAACTTGAGCCACAGCCACTTTGGGCAGCTATGGTCTCACTATGGGCTAAGGCCAACGTGAAATGTCAACTGAAGTGCGAAGTAGCTTAAAGCCTCAGCAGCTAGCTGCGTGGCGAGACATGTTCGCTGACGTCAATTCCGAGTATAGAGGCGGACCGCGCGTCTCGGCCGGAGCTATCGTCCCATTAGGTTTAACCGAAGCTAAACCAAAGGCAATGTTTTAAGGCTATATACTGACGGCGTTCAGACAAAACTAGCACACAGGGCGCCTCAAAGCATCGCAGTCTCTCGGGAGTCGTGCAGTGTTCGGCTAAGACGTAGGTGCTCGCTGACTCACAGCATCGGGTCAGCCAGCTCTGGTAGATGTAGCTGGCCTTGATCTTGTCGTTCTGGATCATCAGAAAGACCTGCAGCCACAGTCGAGAAGTGGAGAAAGACGCTCATCTCGCACCTGTAATCTTACAGCAGACCACACGCATTCACGTAAGCTTTGCTGAGACGCCCACTAAAATACAGAATAACTGATCGCATACTTGATCTATCGATGGTAGGCACGCAGCTGCCTGATTTAAATGACAGGGACATCGACGTTTGTAGTCAAGAAACACAGAGACAAGTTTGAGGTTGGGGCCGTACTTCATTACATATGATGCACACATCATAGCAGAGTAGGTGACGACAAATAGGGGAGGCACGCACATAGTGAAACGCACATCATAATTTCCCTTGTCTACCGAGATAGCGAGATTTCGCGAGTGACAAATACTGCGCCTTTCCTTTCCTGCACCGGTTATATTCCTGTAAACCGGTTATAGAACACCGGTGAAGCCCCACCGGGGTGGTGCAGTGAAAAGACGCCCGACTACTGTGCCGGAGTATCCGGGTTCGAACCCGACCGCGGCGGCTGCGTTTCGATGGAGGCGGAACGAAGAGGCGTCCGTGTGCTGTGCGATGTCAGCGCACGTTAAAGATCACCAAGTAGTAGAAATTAGTCTGTAACCCTCCACTACAGCTCCTCTTTGTCTCTTTACACTTTCACTCCCACCTGCCTCCCTTCCCTTACGGCGTGGTTCAGGTGTCCACAGCTACAAGTGTGACAGATACTGCGCCTTTCCCTTCCTGTGAACCATTTATTTATTTATAACACCGGTGAACTTAGATGAACAGAACGCTAATCGTTTTCGACAAGGGGCATGCAAGTACTGTCACGATTGGTCATGACGTCACCAGGCGATTCATACATATGCATTGTCCCTAAGGTCTAGTAGCGCATGAAACACCCTGACCGTGTTCATGAACGTATTAGTTTGTAGGCGCCTCCACGCGACAGCTTCTCTATTATTTAGGGACAATTAATAATCTGTGCAAACGCTGTGGGGCGAGAAGGACCCTCGACGACATAATTTGGGAGTGCCTACAATCTCCCGGGATAGGACAAAATATTACAAGTAGAGTAGCCTGGGATACCCTGCTGCGATGCGCGAACCCTGCGATCCAGAACCGCACCGTCCACTTGGCGGAAGAGGCCGCAACATGCCAAGGGCTACCTGCCAGCCTCTAATCCGCAGGCGCACAACTCCCCATCTTCCCCCGCACGCGAGCCGGGGCTCTGGCCGGGGGCGGGGAAGAGGTCGCCCATTTCCGATGGAAATAAAAGTTATGCGACCAACCAATGCATTGCATGCTCGACCGCATTATGTAGGAGTGCGTCGACTCCCCTGGAGTCGAGGAAAATATCAATAGCAGAGAGCTGGGAAACCCTGCTGCGGAGCGAAGACCCCGCTCGGCACCAACAAACCGTTCGCCTGAGGGCCGATGCCGCGAAGAGAAAAAATCTTTGTTAGCCTTTAGTCGCGTTGTTGTTGTTGTGGCTGTAGGAAAAAAAGAAAAGAAAATGCACGAGCCTGCTACTGGCTCTGTAGCTGGCCCCGCCGGGGTGGTGCAGTGGTAAGACGCCCGACTACTGTGCCGGAGTTCCCGGGTTCGAACCCGACCTCGGCGGCTGCGTTTCGATGGAGGCGAAACGAAGAGGCGTCGTGTGCTGTGCGATGTCAGCGCACGTTAAAGATCCCCAGGTGGTCGAAATTACTCCGTAGCCCTCCACTACGGCTCCTCTTTCTCTCTTTGCGCTTTCATTCCCACCTCCCTCCCTTCCCTTACGGCGCGGTTCGGGTGTCCACAGAGCAAGTGTGACAGTTACTGCGCCTTTCCCTTCCTGTGAACCAATTTAACTTTAAGCTCTGTAGCTGAGCCACCTCCGCTGCCTCGTGCGGACAGAAGAGAAAAAAAAACTGATTGTTATAGGAAGGGAAAGGCGCGGTAACTGCCTCACTTGCTTTCTGTGGACACCTCAACCTCGCAGTAAGGGAAGGAGGAAGGTGGAAATGAAAGTGGGAAGAGAGAAAGAGGAGCCGAAGTGGAGGGCTGCGCAGTAATTTCGACCACCTGGGGATCTTTAACGTGCGCTGACATCGCACAGCACACGGACGCCTCTTCGTTTCGCCTCCATCGAAACGCAGCCGCCGAGGTCGGGTTCGAACCCGGGTGCTCCGGCACAGTAGTCGGGCGTCTTACCACTGCACCACCCCGGCGGGGCACAACAGAAGAGATTTAAACTGATTTATTTATAGGAAGGGAAAGGCGCGGTAACTGTCTCACTTGTTTTCTGTGGACACCGCAACCGCGCCGTAAGGGAAAGGAGGAAGGTTGGTGTGAAAGTGGAAAGAGAGAAAGAGGAGCCGTAGTGGGCTACGGAGTAATTTCGACCACCTGGGGATCTTTAACGTGCGCTGACATCGCACAGCACACGGACGCCTCTTCGTTTCGCCTCCATCGAAACGCAGCCGCAGAGGTCGGGTTCGAACCCGGGTACTCCGGCACAGTAGTCGGGCGTCTTACAACAGAAGAGAAAATAGACAAGAAGAAGAGGGAGAGAAAGACGCGCGCCGCAACAACAGCCGTCGTCCACCACCACCGAAGCGGTGGCGGGTGCAATGACGGCCTATAACAGATGATCCAGCCCCCATCCCCTAGGCCTGCGTGCCCCTTGGGGGGGGGGGGGGGGGGGCTTATTAGCAAACGATATCCCGTAGGAGCACTCGAGCAGACGACGCTCTGGCGCGTGATTCCTCTGAGCAGCGCCCCCAGGCGACAAATAATGGATATATTGTCTAAACGAATAAGAACACATTTAAAGCCCACCGTTCCCGTCGTTTTGGTGGCGCAATGGATTAACACCACGCATCTCTTCACTGATGCCCCCGTCGTCTGCTCGAGTGCTCCTACTGGATATGGTTTGCTAATAAGCAGCCCGGGCGGAACAGGTCGCTCCTGCTGCCGCGGTCCGTCGGCGCCGAGCCGCCGACACGGCGAATTTCTTTCGCCACCTTCAGAAAAGCATGCTCTGTTGATCTTGAGTATAAGCGCTTAATTTGGTGAAGGAATAAAAAAAATTTACTGTTTCCAAAGCGCTTCTAGCTACGGCTTTGTTGCGAAACCGTTTAGGCGTTTAGGCATTGCGACGACTAGGACCTAGCACACGGCCAGAGCGCCGTCGTCGGCCACTTTTGCGGGCAGCGTCGTTGCGGTAAGCTCGCAGTATCCGATGTGGCAAGCGTTATGTATTTGCCATATGCTTTCTTGATGAAGCTAAGCTCGGGTATTTTTCGACTGGCCTTAATACGCCGAGCGAACGATCTGGCGAAAACGTCGAAACTCCTACGCGTTTCGCTGTCGAGCGCAGACGTGCGCACCTTCCGTGCCCTTTCGTAAACAAACGCCGCCGACACTGCTGCTAACTTCGCAATTGATAGTCCTAATCAACAGGTTGGTTACAAGGCATGCAAGATATGAATGTCAATTTAAAGGCTGCTTTCGTTTACAACGCAGTCATCTTCGCAACATATTGAAGGCGCAGTTACCATACTTTAGAAAGGGCTTTTAGCGTTGGTCGTGTAGCAACGCGTCGAAAAAATGACATTAACCCGAACAAATGTCATTCGGTGCGATTGCTTGCTTTCTGCGTCGAAAAACCGCGATTCACGGCCGCCGTTGTTCTCGTGAAGCATCCCTGGAAACTTAATACAAACGTGTTCCTGGCAAGCTTTTATGTCTGTTCGAAAAGCCAACTACGCAGCAATTCTTCCCGGACATTGCTGAAGGTTGACAACGTCGTTATATTTGTTAAACCGCTACCAAAGACGAAAACATGACGCGCGCGCATAGAGGGTGACATGAACAGCGCCGGCCGAGCCCGCCTACGCTTTGCGGCTTTGGCGACAGGCGGCGTTGTCGGCGTTTTGCGCATCGCGTATAGTGGCTGCAGAGCAACCATAGTTTTGCATAAAGAAAGTAACAAAATTCCCATAAAGAAAGGTGATAGGCACGGATACACAATCTCCCCAGTACTATTCACAGCTTGCTTAGATGAAGTATTCAGAGACTTGGAATGGGAGCAGTTATGGATAAGGGTAGATGGAGAATACCTCAGTAATCTGCGATTTGCTGATGACATTGCCTTGCTAAGCAACTCGGGAGATGAACTGCAAATAATGATTGATGACCTAGACAGGAAAAGTAGAAAGATAGGCTTGAAAATCAATATGCAGAATACTAAGGTAATGTTCAACAGCCTCGGGAAGGAACAGCGGTTTACGTTAGTAGCGAAGCACTGGAAGTAGTAGGCGAATATGTCTACTTAGGACAGGTAGTAACCGCAGATCCGGACCATGAAAAGGAAATAACAAGAAGAATAAGATTTGGATGAAGCGCATTTGGCAAGCACTCGCAGATTATGACTAACAGCTTACCGGTAACGCTCAAGAGGGAAGTATACAACAGTTGCGTCTTACCTGTACTCACCTATGGGGCTGATATGTGGAGGCTAAACAAGAGGGTGCTACTTAAGTTGAGGACAACGCAGAGGTCTATGGAAAGAAAAATGGTAGGGGTAACATTAAGAGGTAGGAAGCGTGCAAAGTGGGACAGAGAAATAACTCAAGTTACTGACATTCTAGTGGAAATCAAGAAGAAATGGGCATGGGGAGGAGATGTAGTGTGAAGAGAAGATAACCGATGGTCGCGTAGGGTAACAAACTGAATTCCAAGGGAAGGAAAGCGTAGCAGGGGGCAGCAGAAAGTTAGGGGGGGATGAGGTTAAGTTCACAGGGGTAAAGTGGATGCAGCTAGCACAGAACCGGGTTAATTGGAGAAATATGGGGGAGGCCTTCGCCCTGCAGTGGGTATAGGCAGGCTGATGATGATGAAGACTCGTATACATGCTCATATGCACACTACAGTCGTGCCTCGTTAATATGACCCCCGTTAATATAGACGACACCAATTATGGCTCTGGACCATCTTGACAGCCGTTCTTTCACAGAGGAGAAAATCCTCGGCCAATGGCGACAGAAGGCGTCTAACGGCAAAGCCTTCAAAGCACTTATGTGTTTTGTGAGAGACACAAACTTGATTGAGAAACTGTGACTGTGCTCCTCGCCGCCTTACCTTTCCTATCATTCTCTTCTATCTTTCTCCTTTAAACTCCTCATTCCCCTTCCCCAGTGCAGGGTAGCAAACAGGAAGCTTTCCTGGTTAACCTCTCTGCCTTCTCTCTCTCTCTCTCTCTCTCTCTATGCCTCGTTAATATGGAAACTCGCTGTCCCGGCAATGAACAGGGGAAGAAGGCACGCGCCCCACTTGGGCCCACGTATTTTTGTCTCGTTAATATGGGCAGTGCTTGAAAAAAAAAAAAAAAGCAGAGGAGTCCGAACTCAAGTTAAAGAAGGGCGCGCCGCCCGCGAACCTCCGGGAAATCCGTATGACAGCCGATACGGCGGGATGCCTGAACGAGTCCTGTGGGGTTGGAAAGAACCAAAGCGGGCTTGTCGCCGTTCTAAGGGAGGGGGGAGGGGAGCGCAAGAGCGGAGAAGAACGTACACAGCAAACCGAGGGTCAGCATAAGAAAGACCCCGAAAGGGGGGAACCAGGAGATTTCTGGGTGCAGCGGAAGCGCCGCCGCAGTCCGGAAAACAGCAACATATGGTAGCAATAAATTATGCTGAACGTGAACAGAGAAGCTGGTAAAAGCGTAAGAAAGAAATGACAAGAAGAAAGACAAGTGCCTACGGTGGCAGTGGGAACTGAAGTTTTCTTTCCTAAAGCGCAATGTGTGTTCCATGAAGCCGTTAACGCTTTTAGGTGAGAGAGCGACAAAAGAAAGGCGACGTACGAACACGCAACAGGGACCGGGCGTCCAGTCCTGGACGCGCTTCCCTCTCATGCTCCTGGTTTTCGTCCCTGTTGCGCTGCCGAACTGCCAAACTTTGCACACTAGGCGTATCGTATGTCGGCTTCGCTTTGAGTCAACGATGCGGCCTTGACAAGATCTGAGCTCTTCGTAGTCGGCTAGCCGTCGTTCTAAACTGTACTTCAGCTTGCAGTGTTTGTTTTATGGGAAAACATAAAAACGGCGCCAAGAAGATGGGATGTTCGATAGCCCTCTGCATAGCAGCTTGACAACTTGACTCCCTTGCTTCCTTACAGAAACAGTACAAGGAAAAAAAGAAAGAATCAGACGAACGGAAAGGCAGAAAGGTTAACTAGCAAAAAGGTGCACAGCATCAGGAGCCTGTAACCCTCAACTTGAGTCTGGCTTCTGGCATGGCGGAAGTTAAACTCAAAAGAACAGAGCTGAACGTAGGCGCGAAGAAATCTGTGAATACAAGCGGCAAAAGCCATCTCAGTCAATCCAAGCTGCGAGGGACTAGTATCGACAGCTCAGCTGTTTCCTCGCCTTAGGAGAATCTCAAGCAGCTACTTAGCGGCTATTTTGCTCAGTGAAGAGGCCAATTTGGAAGTGGCGGTGAGTAGAGAATCAGGCGCTGATTCATCGGCCAGTGAGGAGTTCGTGCTGGAAAGTTCCAACACAAAGCCCAACATCACGGGTGTCATGGTAAGCGAGTCGCTTCAGACTGCACTAGTTTTTCGAACACAACAATGACAGGAATAATACACTCAAAATTGCCGGTGTTCTGTGAAATTTTGAATCCAGTGCACACCGTTATGTACAAAAACAGTCGTTAATTACAATTATCTTTTCTCAATAAATTCCTTTTGTTTTTATTCATGACTCGTTATTATGGATGACTCGCTTTATGGACAGTTTTGGTACGAAACCAAAGTGTCCATATTAACGAGGCACGACTGTATATACTATACACTCTGTCCAACACTATATCAAATAATGATATACAAGATGCGGGTCCGTCCTGCACAACGACCATTGCACTAATGCCAAGCTAGAAAGAACAGAACATGCGCGCGTTAATACTTAACATCCCTCCCAAAAAATTACCGACGATTACGTTACTTCCTAATGAGAAATTTGAGCGCAGCAAATAAGCTGTTTCACCTTTTCGATAGATTGAGGCAAAGAAATCGAGCAACACATGTATGCGCTATCACAGAATTTTTTTTTTTATTTTCACTCCTTTAACAAAGACTCCCTTCTCGGCGGCGGCGATGAGCTTCTGCTTCAGCCTCGCTTACATCTGGCTGCTCTCGACGGTGGCGATGAGCCTCCGCTGATGAGCAGCAGCAGCAGCAGCAGCAGCAGCAGCAGCAGCAGCAGCAGCAGCAGCAGCAGCAGCAGCAGCAGCAGCAGCAGCAGCAGCAGCAGCAGCAGCAGCAGCAGCAGCAGCAGCAGCAGCAGCAGCAGCAGCAGCAGCAGCAGCAGCAGCAGCAGCAGCAGCAGCAGCAGCAGCAGCAGCAGCAGCAGCAGCAGCAGCAGCAGCAGCAGCAGCAGCAGCAGCAGCAGCAGCAGCAGCAGCAGCAGCAGCAGCAGCAGCAGCAGCAGCAGCAGCAGCAGCAGCAGCAGCAGCAGCAGCAGCAGCAGCAGCAGCAGCAGCAGCAGCAGCAGCAGCAGCAGCAGCAGCAGCAGCAGCAGCAGCAGCAGCAGCAGCAGCAGCAGCAGCAGCAGCAGCAGCAGCAGCAGCAGCAGCAGCAGCAGCAGCAGCAGCAGCAGCAGCAGCAGCAGCAGCAGCAGCAGCAGCAGCAGCAGCAGCAGCAGCAGCAGCAGCAGCAGCAGCAGCAGCAGCAGCAGCAGCAGCAGCAGCAGCAGCAGCAGCAGCAGCAGCAGCAGCAGCAGCAGCAGCAGCAGCAGCAGCAGCAGCAGCAGCAGCAGCAGCAGCAGCAGCAGCAGCAGCAGCAGCAGCAGCAGCAGCAGCAGCAGCAGCAGCAGCAGCAGCAGCAGCAGCAGCAGCAGCAGCAGCAGCAGCAGCAGCAGCAGCAGCAGCAGCAGCAGCAGCAGCAGCAGCAGCAGCAGCAGCAGCAGCAGCAGCAGCAGCAGCAGCAGCAGCAGCAGCAGCAGCAGCAGCAGCAGCAGCAGCAGCAGCAGCAGCAGCAGCAGCAGCAGCAGCAGCAGCAGCAGCAGCAGCAGCAGCAGCAGCAGCAGCAGCAGCAGCAGCAGCAGCAGCAGCAGCAGCAGCAGCAGCAGCAGCAGCAGCAGCAGCAGCAGCAGCAGCAGCAGCAGCAGCAGCAGCAGCAGCAGCAGCAGCAGCAGCAGCAGCAGCAGCAGCAGCAGCAGCAGCAGCAGCAGCAGCAGCAGCAGCAGCAGCAGCAGCAGCAGCAGCAGCAGCAGCAGCAGCAGCAGCAGCAGCAGCAGCAGCAGCAGCAGCAGCAGCAGCAGCAGCAGCAGCAGCAGCAGCAGCAGCAGCAGCAGCAGCAGCAGCAGCAGCAGCAGCAGCAGCAGCAGCAGCAGCAGCAGCAGCAGCAGCAGCAGCAGCAGCAGCAGCAGCAGCAGCAGCAGCAGCAGCAGCAGCAGCAGCAGCAGCAGCAGCAGCAGCAGCAGCAGCAGCAGCAGCAGCAGCAGCAGCAGCAGCAGCAGCAGCAGCAGCAGCAGCAGCAGCAGCAGCAGCAGCAGCAGCAGCAGCAGCAGCAGCAGCAGCAGCAGCAGCAGCAGCAGCAGCAGCAGCAGCAGCAGCAGCAGCAGCAGCAGCAGCAGCAGCAGCAGCAGCAGCAGCAGCAGCAGCAGCAGCAGCAGCAGCAGCAGCAGCAGCAGCAGCAGCAGCAGCAGCAGCAGCAGCAGCAGCAGCAGCAGCAGCAGCAGCAGCAGCAGCAGCAGCAGCAGCAGCAGCAGCAGCAGCAGCAGCAGCAGCAGCAGCAGCAGCAGCAGCAGCAGCAGCAGCAGCAGCAGCAGCAGCAGCAGCAGCAGCAGCAGCAGCAGCAGCAGCAGCAGCAGCAGCAGCAGCAGCAGCAGCAGCAGCAGCAGCAGCAGCAGCAGCAGCAGCAGCAGCAGCAGCAGCAGCAGCAGCAGCAGCAGCAGCAGCAGCAGCAGCAGCAGCAGCAGCAGCAGCAGCAGCAGCAGCAGCAGCAGCAGCAGCAGCAGCAGCAGCAGCAGCAGCAGCAGCAGCAGCAGCAGCAGCAGCAGCAGCAGCAGCAGCAGCAGCAGCAGCAGCAGCAGCAGCAGCAGCAGCAGCAGCAGCAGCAGCAGCAGCAGCAGCAGCAGCAGCAGCAGCAGCAGCAGCAGCAGCAGCAGCAGCAGCAGCAGCAGCAGCAGCAGCAGCAGCAGCAGCAGCAGCAGCAGCAGCAGCAGCAGCAGCAGCAGCAGCAGCAGCAGCAGCAGCAGCAGCAGCAGCAGCAGCAGCAGCAGCAGCAGCAGCAGCAGCAGCAGCAAGCAGCAGCAGCAAGCAGCAGCAAGCAGCAGCAGCAAGCAGCAGCAGCAAGCAGCAGCAGCAGCAAGCAGCAGCAGCAGCAGCAGCAGCAGCAGCAGCAGCAGCAGCAGCAGCAGCAGCAGCAGCAGCAGCAGCTAGCAGCAGCTAGCAGCAGCAGCAGCAGCAGCAGCAGCAGCAGCAGCAGCAGCAGCAGCGGCAGCAGCGGCAGCGGCGGCAGCGGCAGCGGCGGCGGCGGCGGCGGCGGCGGCGGCGGCGGCGGCGGCGGCGGCAGCAGCAGCGGCGGCGGCGGCGGCGGCGGCGGCGGCGGCAGCGGCGGCCGGAGGACTTCCACCGGTCGTCTCGCTCATGGCTCAGAAAGAACTGGCAGATAATTTCGCAGTGGCGAACGGCAGCGGCAATTTCGGCTCGGGCGGTGCACATATACAGATCCGCCGCCACCGATCTGGCTCTCTGATTGCCACCGCACAGGGTTTGCATTGGAGGAGGAGCGAAGAGAGGAATTAAGTGCGAGCCGGCGCTTTGACAACCGGAGACTCGCAGGAAGAGGGGGGCGGCGTGTACACCCAGCGGCTAACGATGGGGGCAGAAGCGCGCGCAGCAAGCGGACAACGCGATAAAGGGAGGAGGGAAGAGATGGCAGCGACTGACTGATGGCCCCGCCGGGGTGGTGCAGTGGTAAGACGCCCGACTACTGTGCCGAAGTTCCCGGGTTCGAACCCGACCGCGGCGGCTGCGTTTCGATGGAGGCGAAACGAAGTGGCGTCCGTGTGCTGTGCGATGTCAGCGCACGTTAAAGATCCCCAGGTGGTCGAAATTACTCCGTAGCCCTCCACTACGGCTCCTCTTTCTCTCTTTCCACTTTCACTCCCACCTTCCTCCCTTCCCTTACGGCGCGGTTCGGGTGTCCACAAAGCAAGTGTGACAGTTACTGCGCTTTTCCTTTCCTGTGAACCAATTTAATTTAACTGACTGATGCTGCTGACGCCGATAGTGAGTCAACCCCAGCTGCGGAGTTGGTTTCAGGGACAACGCCGCCGATGCCGACGCAAAAAATATGATGCCCTCGCTTCCGCAGCGCCAAGAACCAGGTCTAGCCGTGGGAAGGTGGTCAAGTATTCGTCGACGTGCCGGGGCCTACGTGAAATAACTGGCGCGTCGGCAACTGAAGAGCACCCTATCCGCCACACAAGAACAGGGGGGGGGGGGACGCTCCCCTCCTCTTTCTGCATGGCGGCGAGGGCGTTTTATGCAGTCACGTTATCTTGACTCTCTAGCGGCGTCAGCGGCATCCAGCGGTATCAGTCGGTCGCTGCTAGCGCTGGGGGGATGAAAGGGGGGCGGAGCTGGTTACGAGGCGACGACGACGCCGACGCAAAACCCAGGAACGGACGCCAAAGAGCTGCGCTCTAAAAAAAGGGGGGGGGGGAAGGAAGGGGGGATTTTCAGAAGAAACACCACACGACACTTTGTAACTCAATAAAGCAGTGCGTGCGAGACCATCCGGACGAATAACAAAGAAACATGTATGCCAGCGCTGCAGGAACCACGCCCCCCCTCCCCCCCCGATTTGTTTCCATACGCTCGGACCGGTACTTCCAGAGGACGAGACGGAGATTTCGAAGCGCTGGAAACATTGCGCGTGCCGGTTGCCTGCGTGCTTGCGCGAGGCAGCGGCGAAGCCACAAAATAAACATGACACAACACACAACCAGGCGCGCAAACACTCCACGCAGGCGACGAACCCCTGGCCCGTAGTGTACAGAAAATATGTCTCACAACGCGCCACATAGCAGTCAAACACTACATAGTAGTTTGTTTCCGTCGGTAATTCTACGAATCGCAGAGCGCATATAATTTCTCGCAGTTTCTCTCATCAGAATGCCAAGCTGAAAAACAGGCATTGCAGAAAAAGCAAGTTTGAAATCCAGGCGCTGGGTTTCATAGAAAATTTTACAATATAAAGAATATACATTTCCTTCATTTTATTTTCTTATATCATACATGACTGTTATCCTAAATGTTATGCATAGATGATGTATTTGGATTTGAATCAGGTTGCGCAGTCGCGTTTTGATATACGAAAGGCAAACAGCAGCCGTGTGCAATGTTGTTGTGGCTGCAGGAAAAAAAAGAAAATGCACGGGCCTGCTACTGGCTTTGTAGCTGCGCCACCGCCGCTGCCTGATTTTTTTTTATTTGTAGGAAGGGAAAGGCGCAGTAACTGTCTCACTTGTTTTCTGTGGACACCGCAACTGCGCTGTAAGGGAGGGGAGGAAGGTGAGAATGAAAGTGGAAAGAGAGAAAGAGGAGCTGTAGTGGAGGGCTTCGGAGTAATTTCGACCACCTGGGGATCTTTAACGTGAGCTGACATCGCACAGCACACGGCGCCTCTTCGTTTCGCCTCATCGAAACGCAGCTGCCGAGGTCGGGTTCGAACCCGGGAACTCCGGCACAGTGGTCGGGCGCCTTACCACTGCACCACCACGGCGGGGCGCCTCGTGCGGACATAAGAGAAAATACAGAAGAGAGAAAAAGAAGAGGGAGAGAAAGACGCGCGCCGCAACTGCCGTCGTCCACCTACAAAGCGGTGGCGGGTACAATAGCAGCCTAGAACAGATAAATATTCGGTGGCAGGCTAGCCCCCGCCGCAAGCGGCGGTGATCTGCCTATCTCGGCCCCATCAGGGCCAGGACCACCCACCCACCAACCCCAGGCCAGGTTTTATTGATTTATAGGAAGGGAAAGGCGCGGTTACTGTCTCACTTGTTTTCTGTGGACACCAACCACTGCTCCACCCCGGCGGGGCACGAAAGCGTTACTTCGCCATGTTCACAGATTTCTGTCCATGTCCGCAGACCTTGTCCGCGGACCGCGTCCGGAAAATTGTGTCCGCAGCAGTTGCGGGTAATTGAGAAGTTGTTTTAGGGTAATGAGCGGTGTCAATCGATAAAGGCTGACGTAATGTTGGTGTAGAAAAAATAATTAGGCCAAAATGGTTATTAGGTAATTATTTAGAATAACTGGTTCACAGGAAAGGAAAGGTGCAGTATCTGCCACACTTGTTCTTTGGACACCTCTGATTTAAAAAAATAACTGATTTATTTATAGGAAGGGAAAGGCAGGGTAACTGTCTCACTTGTGTTCTGTGGACACCGCAAACGCGCCGTAAGGGAAGGGAGAAAGATGGGAGTGAAAGTGAAAAGATAGAAAGAGGAGCCGTAGTGGAGGGCTACGGAGTAATTTCGACCACCTGGGGATCTTTAACGTGCGCTGACATCGCACAGCACACGATGCCTTTTCGTTTCGCCTCCATCGTTGTTGTTGTTGTTGTTGTGGCTGTAGGAAAAAGGAAAAGAAAATGCACGGGCCTGCTACTGGCTCTGTAGCTGAGCCACCTCCGCTGTCTCGTGCAGATAGAAGAGAATATAGATAAGAAAGAAAAGGAAGAGAGAAAGAAAGACGCGCGCCGCACCAACAGCCGTCGTCCACCACCAGTGGTGGCGTGTGCAATGACGGCCAAGAACAGATAAAAATTCGGTGCCAGGCTTGCCCCCGCCGCAAGCGGCGGTGACCCACCTGTACCAGCCCCATCAGGGGAGACAACTCCACCGAACGCAGCCGCCGAGGTCGGGTTGGAACCCGGGTACTCCGGCACAGTAGTCGGCTCACCCGCGCTGTGAGGGAAGGGAAGAAGGTGGGAGTGAAAGCGGAAAGAGAGAAACGGATGTGGATATGACGTCAACGATGTGACGTCACGCAACCGGAGGTAGAGCCGAAGAAAAACAGCATAGGAAGGGATTGGCGCAATTTGAAAGTACCAAAGACTAAAAGGGGTAAACAAGAAGTTAATGCGAAGTAGAGGATATGACGTCACGCAACCGGAAGTAGAGCTGAAAAAAGGGCATAGGAAGGAATCGGCGCGCAATTTGGAAGTACCAAGACTGAAATGTGGAAACAAGAAGTGAATAAGCTACTAGAAGCAACCAGAAGCAACCAAAAGCAGCATCCGTGCTTTCGCATTACTTCAATGTAGATTCCGCAGTGTTCTTTAATTTTGTTTACGAAGAATTTGAGGCACATAGGCCTTCTGGATCTCCGCAAGACCCCACTCACGATCTAAACGTTCATGTGATGTTGGTCCATGGCGTGTGACACGACAATCATCTGCCTGGACGGGTCCGCTCGGGTTGGGTGCGCTACGGGTTGGCTGGCAGCAATGAGTGCGTTTTCTTCTCTGTTTTTTTTACGATGATATTTGGGATATTTCACAAACATGACTAGCTGCACAATTATAGGAAAACAGTAGTATTTAATGCAGGTGGCACGTTTGTAGCTTATTTTGCGTGTATCTTCTCACCGAGTCTCTGGTGTCGAGATAACACATTTCCTCGTTGATCGCATTTGGATGAGTATCTCAAACTCATTCGATATCTAATGTCGTTTTCATCGAATGTCATATTTTCTCGTGTAGCAGCAAACAAATATCATTTTGAACGAAAGCTATTCGATGGAAAAAGTATTTAATTTGCGTGCGGCAGGGCTGAGTGATAACTATGTATCAGTGTTTTCTACTTGTCATTGCACCTTCCGTGAACACTTCTTGTTTAAACTTGGTTGCCTCCGCTGCCGGGAATATATAATACTCATTAGATTTATGAAATACTTAGCCAGAAAATATTTAGCGTGCATTGAGATCGCACAGCACACGGTTGCATTTTGCGTTTCGCCTCCACTTAAACGCGGGCGGCGCGGTTGACTTCGGTCCCGATAACTCGATCTTCCTCAGTAGCCTGAGCCGATGCGGCAGGTTATTAAACAGATAGTTTCCAATAGGCGTTTTGAAACTTGCCATGCAATTAATTTGAAGTCCCGAGCCAGTGTTCCTGTTGGCTGGCAAGATTACGAAAACATAACATGTCGCTGCACTTGATATTGGTTCTAGAGCTTGTTATAAAGCGCGCTGTAATTCTTCAGTTGGGCGCGAGGGTGATACAAATTAAATGAAGACAATATTAAAATAATAAAATAGGATATAAAATTTATATCTAATATACTCTTGGGTAACCTGTGATGCAGCTTTTCAAATATTGCCTCCGCTGATATCTCACTGCCCCATGAAAGTATCTACCCGATCTGATTTTTGACGACGGAAAAGGTAAAATCCGTCCTGTACAGGCAGTGGTAAAGCGCAGGCACGAAAAATATGAACTCCTGCTACAGGAGCCCAAAATGCGCTATTTTTCTGATGCTCAGAATGCTGGTTTGCAAGCTCTCTGGCTTTTCCTGCGGTCGCACGGGTACGTAACCGCTCGTAGTTTCGACGACGCTGCCTAGTTTGCTGTAGCAATTTATTGCATGTAAACGAAGCAAGCGTGTACAATTAAGCAAAGAAATAACATTGGTTCATAGGTCAAGGAATGAACGAATTAGCGTGGCATTGTAATGAAAGCGAGGCACTCAAAATGAGCTCCACTTCGTACGCAACCTTGTTGATGCCAGCTGCAGGAGACACTTGATGCATATGGAGGCGATGTACTTTCAGACGGCCGTGATATTGAACACATGTTCACTATTATAAAGGGCGATCCCCTAGCGCACACTGTCACTGTGGAAGTGCCTGCGAGACGCGCACAAACGGCAGATCGCACGCGCGCACCACGGCCACGCTTGCCGCGTGAGGTCCGTCTCTGGTTCCGACGGCCGCCGCTACGCGGCTTTCAGTGGCGCCCCTATAGGCGCTACGCATGGCGTATATATATCTTCCGGCACTTTCCTGTACGGCTCGTCTACTCCCTGATTTCGCAATGCCTGCATCACCGCCGAGGTTTGAACTGAGTTAAATGCTTTTTCGAAACCAATGAATGCTATGTATAAGGGCTGGTTATATTCCGAGCATTTTTCTATCACCTGATTGATGGCATGGATATGAACCTGCTTGATCCTTTGCTTGATTGTAGTCTAAGGTTGTGCTGATTCTATTAGCGATTACCTTAGTGAATACCTTATACGTACCTTATGCCTTATTGACTTCATACTGTGTTCAACCCCCGCCATTATGCAAGATGTAGAGGTAATCGGGAAAGTACGATGCAGTGACCACAGGATGGTGAGGTCCAGAATTAGCCTAAATCTGAAGAAGGAACGCAAAAGATTAGTAACAAAGAAACCCATCAACGAATTAGCGATGAAGGGGAGGGCAGAAGCGTTTAGAATCTCGCTACAGAATAGATATTCAGCTCTAACCGAGGATGGCGACATTATCCTAGAAGCAATGAACAATAATTTCAGAGATATAATTACTGAGTGCGCTGTAGAAGTAGGCGGTAGGATAGTTAAAGAGGATACCGGTAAGCTGTCTAAGGAGACGAACGATTTGATCAGGAAACGCTAGAGTATGAAAGCTTCCAATCCAACAGACCAGATAGAATTGGCCGAGATATCAAAGCTAAACAATAAGCGCGAGGTGGCCGATATATGGAAGTATAACATGGAGAAAATTGAGCATGGTGTAAAGAACGGGGGAAGCCTTAGAGCGGTAAAGAAGAAATTGGGCATAGGAAAAAACCAGATGTATGCGCTAAGGGCAAGGCGGGCGATGTCATCACGAATATGGACTAGATAGTCAAAGAAGCCGAGGCGTTTTATACAGATCTCCACAGCAGCCAAAGTAGTCAGGACCGTAATGAGATTGGAGGTAGGGAAAGACAATCAGACGTTCCACCAGTGACGAAGGACGAGGTCAAGAAAGCATTAGAAACGATGAAAAGAAGAAAATCAGCTGGATAGGATCGGATAACTACAGATTTGTTGAAGGACGGGAAGGGGGGAGGGGGATATCGTGCTAGAAAAACTGGCCACCCTGTATACGCAGTGCCTGGTGTCATCGACGGTACCGGAACCATGGAAGAATGCAAACATTATCCTCATTCATAAGAAAGGGGACGCTAAGGACCTTAAAACTTACAGAACAAACAGCTAACCTATGTATACGAGTATATATATATGTATAGTCGTAATAAACTTCTCTACAGTGTTTCATGCAAGTAGCATAGATGCGCACGCGGAACCTGCTGGTCTAGATGGTAAATACAGTGTATTTTGCACCATATGTATGTTTTATAAAAGATAGCACTGTGCCCCGCCGGGGTGGCTCAGTGGTTAGGGCGCTCGACTGCTCTTCCCAAGGACGCAGGATCGAATCCCGGCCACAGCGGCCGCTTTTCGATGGAGGCGAAAAGCTAGGCGCCCGTGTGCTGTGCCATGTCAGTGCATGTTAAACAACCCCAGGTGGTCGAAATTTCCGGAGTCCTCCTCCACTACGGCGTCTCTTATAGCCTGAGTCGCTTTGGGATGTTAAACCCCAAAACCAAACCAAAGAGCACTGCAGAATATAGAGTAATGCGAACGCACGGATGCTGCTGTTGGTTGCTTCTAGTTCTTATTTCACTTCTTGTTTACCCCTTTTTGTCTTTGGTACTTTGAAATTGCGTCAATCCCTTTCTATGCCCTTTTTCAGCTCTACTTCCAGTTGCTTGTCGTCACATCCTTGACGTCATATCCACTACCGCACCCATTTTTCTCTTTCCGCTTTCACTCCCACCTTCCTCCCTTCCCTTACGGCGCGGATCAGGTGTCCACAGAACAAGTGTGGCAGATATTGCACCTTTGCTTTCCTGTGAACCAGTTATTCTAATTAATTACCTAATTAACTTATTTGCCTAATTATTTTTTCTCCAGCAACATTATGTCAGCCTACCCTAAACCATTTCTCAATTACCCGCAACTGCTGCGGCCACGATTATGCGGACGCGGTCTGCGGACAGAAATCTGTGAACATAGCGAAGTAACGCTTTCGCGTTAAAAAGGAGAGGGAAAGAAAGACGCGCGACGCAATAGCCCTCGTCCACCACCGAAAGGGTAGCAGGTGCAATGACGGCCTACAACAGATAAAATCTAGTGGTAGGCTAGCCCACACCGCAAGCGGCGGTGGCCTACCAGTCCCAGCCCCGTAGGGCAAGGAGCAGCCTCCACCACCTCCCCTCATCTAAGGCTTTCTAGTATTGACCACTTGATTTTGAGGTGTGCTGACCTGGGGTTGGAGGGTAGCTGGTCCTGGCCCTGATGAGGCTGGGATAGGTTGGATAGGTAGGTCACCGCCGCTTGCGGCGGGGGCTAGCCTGCCACCGAACTTTTATCTGTTCTGAGCCCTCAGTGCCCCCGCCACTGCATCGGAGGTGGACGGCGGCTGTTGTTGTTGTCCAAATACCTTATGGCACATACCCACAGAGGGGGATCGGCCAAGAATTGGGTAGCAAAGAATTTTTTTATCATTTTTTTTGCTGTTGCGGTGTGCGTTTTTCTCTCCCTCTTCTTTTTCTTTCTTTTCTATTTTCTCTTCTGTCCGCACGAGCCAGCGGAGGTGGCGCAGCTACAGAGACAGTAGCAGGCCCGTGCATTTTCTTTTTCTTCCTGCAGCCACAGCAACATTGCACACGGCTGCTATTTGCCTTCGATCCGTATCAGTCAAAAAGCGACTACGCAACCGGATTCAAATCCGAATCCATCATCTGTGCATAACATTTACGATAACAGTCATGTATGATTAAGGAAATAAAAGGATCAAATACTTATTATTTACATCGTAAAGTTTCCTATGAAAAGCAGCGCAATAATTTCAAACTTGTTTTTTCTGCAATGCCAGCTTTTCAGCTTGGCATTCTGATAACGAGAGAAACTGCGAGAATTTATATCCACTCCATTTCGTACAATCGCCTACGGAAACAATCTGCCATGTAGTGTTTGACTGCTCAGTGGCGCGAGTCATGTGGCGCCTCGCGAGACCTATGTTTTCTGTACACTACGGGCCAGGCGTTCGTCGCCCGCGTGGAGTGTTTGCGCGCCTGGTTGTGTGTTGTGTAATGTTTGTTTTTTCGCGTCGCCGCTGCCTGACGCAAGCACGTAGGCAATCGGCACGCGCAATCTTTCCAGCACTTCAAAATCTCCGTCTCCTCCTCTGGAAGTACCTGTCCGAGCATCCGGAAACAGATGGGGAGGCGTGGTTCCTGCAGCTCTGGCAGACACGTTTCTTTGTTGTTCGTCCGGATGGTCTCGCTATGCCGGCACTGCTTTATTGAGTGTTATGAAGTGTTGTGTTGGTGTTTCTTCTGAACATCTCCCCCCTCCCTCCCCCGCGTTTTTTTTTTTTTTTGGGGGGGGGGGGGGATGTGGAAGTCTTAATGCGTGCATATTATGTGCTTTATAGCTTGTAATTAGTGCAATGGTCGTTGCGCAGGGCGGACCTGCAGCTTGTCGATCACTGTTTGATATAGTGTACGTTAGACAGAGTGCTTAGTATATAGTAAGTATATTAGCATGTATACGAGTATATGAGTATATATGTATATGATGGTGGCGGTAAAATATTTTATTAAAATGTTCCGGAGGTTGTAGCTGTGGGTGGAGCCCATAGTCCGGAACACCATTGTCGTAGGCTGCTGTCCTCGATCGTTCGAAGAGTTCTTTTTGACCCCTTGCGTCCGTTCTGGTCAGAGCTGCCTCCCACCCCTCCTGCGTTGGCTGGTTTTTAATAGTGACAGTCTGGTTTCGCTGGCAGGCCCACACCATATGGTACAGGTCCGCCTTCTCCCCGCAGAATTTGCATTGTGAGTCAAATGACTCTGGATCTACTGCGTGTAGTCTTCGGGGGTTGGTAAAAGTGTTGGTCTGTAGCTTGCAGAGGTGTACCTCCTCCCCTTTGTCTAATGTCGTTGCCGGTGGAGGGTAGACCGGGCGAGATAATCTTAAGTGCTGAAGTATTTCAGTGTAGGTTAGCAATTGGGTAGCAGGTTCCACGAGATCTGTATTGGGTGCCCGGGGGAGAAATGCTCGGGCTGAGGCATGTGCGTTCTCGTTCCCTGGGATGCCCTGGTGACCTGGTACCCAAACTAAGTGTTTATGCGTGGTTTGGTAGCCACGGGTGTAACTATCTTGCAGGATGTTAGCTGCTAGCGGTGCAATCCTGCCCCTGAGGCAATTGCGATATGCTGTCTGTGAATCGCTAAGAATGTATTCTGAGGTAGTGTGTGTTGCAGCTAGGGCAATCGCCACTTCTTTCGCAGCCAGTGTGTCTTAGCTGAGCAATATTAGTCCATGCACTGTGTGATTTTGGTGCACTACCGCAACGGCGCCATTCCCCTTTCAGGACCTGCAGCATCGACAAAGAACACGCCCTCGCACCCGCCGTAGTGCCTTTTTATAGCTTCCGCTCGTGCTTGTCGTCTTGGCTGATTAAAATCAGGGTGCATTTCCTCGAAAATTGAGTTCCCTTGAACTGTCCTCTCCACGAGGCTGGGATGTCGCTTTCAGGGTCTAGCTGTCGGTAGCAATTGATGTTCAAGTCGTTCAAGACTCGTCGGCCAGTCAGAGTCGTGGAGAGTCGTACCACCTGCGCCGTGAGGTGTGCCTCTATCAGCTCGTCTACCGTGTTGTGGACACCCAGTCGTAAAAGCCGGTCCGTCGATGTCGTAAGAGGGAGGCCCAGGGCCTTCTTGTAGGCTGCTCTGATTATGACGTCTATGTTCTTGATGTCAAACTTCTTGAGACGGAGGTAGTGTGCTGCATAGACTATGCGGCTCACGACGAAAGCCTGCACCAGTCGGAGAGTGTCTTCTTCGCGCATCCCTGATTTCCGTGTCGTTATTCTGGTGATCATCCAGGGGACATGCTCGCTCACGAGGCGGAGTTTCTGGATGGCGAGGTGGTTGTTGCCCTTGTTATTGATGCATAGACCCAGTATCTTAACGGTCTGAACTTCCTTTATGGGTGAGTTGTCAACGTGGATGTCGATCGTGGCCTGATTTTTGTGCTGGCGGAAGACTAGGAGTTCACATTTTTCGGGAGAGCAGGTTAGTCCACACGCTCGTGCATAATTCTGAACTGTTGTTGCCGCTGTTTGTAGTTGTTCTTCCATCATTCCCATACTACCCCTAGTTGTCCAGATGGTTATATCGTCAGCGTACAGGGCGTGTCGTATGCCCTGTATCTGATTTAGAAGAGGTGGAAGATTGCGGAGTGCAATATTGAACAGAAGTGGGGATAATACTGCCCCTTGCGGAGTGCCTCTCGTGCCCATCTTCACTTGCGTTGTTTGTTTAGTGCCGATGCTGATGTTGACTGTTCTGTCTTTAAGGAAATCATAGATGTATGAGTAGACTCGCTGGCCACAGTTGGTGGTCTGGAGATTTTGGAGGATTGTGGAATGTTTGACATTGTCAAACGCTCCTTTGAGGTCGAGGGATAGAAGTGCTCGGTCACTGTTTCTGCGTGCTGGATCAATGACTTCGCGTTTGAGTTGCAGAAGCACATCATGGGTGGACAGATGTGCTCTGAACCCAAACATCGTGTGTGGCAGTAGTTCGTTGTTTTCTAGATAGTTGGAGAGAGGCGCGTGGGCTGCCTTTTTCATGAGTTTGCCTGCGCACGACGTAAGGGATATGGGGCGTAGGTTTTCAATGCTGATTTTCTTGCCGGGTTTGGGGATAAAGTGTACATTGGCTGTTTTCCATGCCTGTGGAGTGGTGCCGATGCGCCAGCATTATTAACGTAATCCGTAAGTTGCTGCAGTGCCTCCGTGCCGAGGTTGGTTAGAAGTCCGACCGTAATTTTGTCCTGTCCCGGGGCTGCACCTCGGCGCATATCTGCCACGCTGCTATGATTTCTTATAAAGTAAAGCCTTTATCTAGATCTTCGTTCGGTTCCTCCCGGTATTCTGGACTTGAGGGTTCTGCATCCCTCGTTGTGCAGATATAGTGACGCGTGAGTTCATCTACGAGTTCGTCATCCGTGCCTTGCAAGTTGTGTAAGGCTCGATGCAAATTTCTACGTTGTTCACTCTTTGATTTCGGTGGATCACTTAGGCATCGGAGAAGGTTCCAAGCAGTATTGCTGTCTAGGCGACCTTTGAGGGATTCGAACCTGTTTAGCCAATTGGCGCGAGCGAGGTCCCATACGTATAGGTCTGCTTGAGTAGTTAGCTTCGCTATTCGAATTCTGAGTTTTCGATTGTGTCTTTGTTCCACCATTTTATGAGACTACGTCCAGCTTCCCAAAGGTGTAGGAGATGGTTATCAATAGCTGGGTGGTTCTCCGTGGTGGCAAGCGTTTCTGTGAGGTTTTCTTTAAGGTCGAGAATGGATGCCGCCCACTCTTCGAAACTAGTTATTTGTTCCGATGTAACTAGTTTAGTGTCCTGAATTTCTCCCAGTCTGTCACTCTGGCTTTCCCACGTGGTTTGCTGTGCTTCTTGCTTTCAAAGATGGTCTGTAGCACGTAGTGATCGCTGCCTAAGGTCTCTTCCGTATTAAGCCACTCATATAGTCGTAATAAACTTCTCTCAGTGTTTCATGCCAGTAGCATAGATGCGCAGGCGAAACTTGCTGCTGGTTTAGAATGTAAATACAGTGATGTTGCACCATATGTATGTTTTATAAAAAAGAGCACTTTGCCCCGCCGGGGTGGCGCAGTGGTTAGGGCGCTCGACTACTGTTCTCAAGGACGCGGGATCGAATCCCGGCCTCGGCGGCCGCTTTTCGCTGGAGGCGAAAAGCTAGGCGCCCGTGTGCTGTGTGATGTCAGTGCACGTTAAAGAACCCCACATGGTCGAAATTTTCGGAGTCTTCCACTACGGCTTCTCTTATAGCCTGAATCGCTTTGGGACGTTAAACCCCAAAACCAAACCAAAGAGAACTGCAGAATCTATATTGGAGTAATGCGAACGCACGGATGCTGTTGTTGGTTGCTTCTAGTTTTTATTTCACTTCTCGTTAGCCTATTTTAGTCTTTGGTACTTTCAACTTGCGCGCCAATCCCTGCTATGCTCCTTTCCAGCTCTACTTCCGGATGCGTGATGTCACATCCTCTACCTCGCATTAATTAACTTCTTGTTTACCCCTTTTAGTCCTTGGTACTTTCAAATTGCGCCAGTCTCTTCTAATGCCCTTTTTCAGCTCTACTTCCGGTTGCTTGACGTCATATCCTCTACGTAATGTCCACAACTGCACGCGTTTCTCTCTGCTTTCACTTCCACCTTCCGATACAAACAGTAGAAAGGTGCGTCATTCGGAAATTTCAGCCGCCTGTGTTCAGTCACGTGCAGTGACATCACAAAACGCGTTTTCGTATTTCTTTGAGCCCCGCCGGGGTGGTGCAGTGGTAAGACGCCCGACTTCAGTCCGGAATGCCCGAATTCGAACCCGACCTCGGCGACTGCGTTTCGATGGAGGCGAAACGAAGAGGCGTTCGTGTGCTGTGCGATGTCAGCGCACGTTAAAGATCCCCAGGTGGTCAAATTTATTCCGTAGCTTTTCACTACGGCTACTCTTTAACTCTCACATTCCTCCCTTCCCTTACGGCGCGGTTCAGGTGTCCATAGACACAACCTATCTATCTATCGTCCAAATTTAAATGTGTACAACAATCTTGTACTTGAATTTTTTTATATGCAAGACATAACTGTATCCGTGGCTTTAAATTGAATTGCGCACGCGGCCGCTGTCATCACTTGTAGGAATAGCCACCTCGTGAAGCTAACGCGACTGGTAGCTTTTTGTGGCTTCTCCCTCCTTGCACACAAGGAAAATAAATTAATTTGAATTATTAATCGATACTAAATAACACGGTAACTTTACTTCAATTCGCAACAAATACCAACTTTCACCACAAAATGCTTGCGCGCGTTAACCTGCACCCGAGTCCCTTAAGTGCACCTAGTAATTTTTGGTTTCTTAGCTCTTTCACATTCGTGGTCCATATTTGTGGACCTCGAGACTGGTGATACGCAGTATGCGTACAGCCAGATGGGTGCTTTTCTACGTCCAAAATAGGGCCTAGATTTATAGATGTGCTTGTAGAGAACAGGGTCAGTGTGAGGGACGTTGAAAACTGCAAAAGTAAGCGTTGATCGATTCCCGCATTAAAAATCCGTTGGAGGCACTTAAGTACCTCCCTTAAGTGCGGTAAGGCGAAAACCTTTCCTGCGACCTTGTGCACTTGTTCTCCGCCTTTTCACTCATTTTTTTTCTCTTTTTAACTCCTTTTCTCTTTTCGTTTTTTTTTTTCTGCTCCGTTAACTCCCATATTTTAGCACAATTTCGACATCTGAGGCTATTTCGACGTCTGCACACTATATCGACGTCCTCCATTGGCTATTCTAGAATTAACTTTTCTGGCTCTAATTAGTTAACTAATTACTCCAAGTTAACGAAGTTTTGCACTCATGCATATTCCCCCCTTCTACCAATACAAGCATTATTGTACTCATGAATCAATTGATTTCTCGACAATGACGATGTGATACTATCCAGGGACGCACAAATTCTGTTCACACTCATCAGCCTAAACTGACCCCAAGGCACTCATTTGCCGAAAAGGAACGAGACGCTCACCTCTTCGGCCTCCTTGAAATTTCGCGTGGCAGCTTTGGCCTGGGCGTAGTTGAAGTTGAACGTGTCGTCGTTGTAGAAGTAACTCTGCAAAGTCAGGACCGAGAACAGGGCTTGAAACACAGAGCACAAGGGACAGCGCTGCTCGTCGCAGAGTCCCCGCAACAACGGCAGAGTTAGCTCCGACAACGCAGTCAATGTTCAATGCTTTCACACAGTGATCAGTGTAATGCACCCTCCGTGAATTTGGCCTCGATTTCCTGACGGCACGGAAGACCCGCATAAAGGGCAGCTCTCCGAGGCATTTAGTGACCACCAGTAGTACAATAATGTTTTAACCTACTGAAGTCCGTCAATAGAAACATATTCTCCAATATACTCCACAAGGGGAATCGCAAGAGCGCTAGACTTGTAAGGTGGCTTAAGAGGGCATAAAGCTCTTCCTAGGTAGCTTTGAAACATTTAATTATTCTCTTGAGAGCGAAACTGATTCTCCTAAATTAAAAATAACAAGCGTTGTTAAGATCTATAGTGATGAAGATCGCTTTTATTTGCCTATAAACCTTATGCAAAAATTGCGCCCCCCCCCCCCCCCCTCCGCGGTTGTCGCGTGCCTTTCCGCCATGTTGGGTGATTCTGAATACTGTAGTAGCATACAGCGCGTTGCACAATGACTGGCGCGGTGTAGAGTGCTTCTTCGAGCTAAACCGCGGAATCCTCGAAGCTCAAATTTCGCATGGAAATGGCATTTTGTCGTCAGTATTTTTTAATACCAAATGTGTTTGGGGTACTTGCCTGAATCAATCAAAAAATTCCAGATGTTCTTATCGAATGCGGCGACGGCGAAGCAAAAGAAACCGCTGCCCCAACGCTAATACCGGTGGCGCCATATTACGAAACATTCTACCGTCGCCTCTCGTTGTGCTGTGACAGAGTTTCTGGCAACAGCACAAGACAGCGCATTCGGTGTTAGCCCTGGGGGCAGCAGCTTCTTTTGCATTGCCGCAGCCGCCGCATACGATGGGAACGTCCGAGTTCTTCTGATCGAATCAGGCAAGTAACCTAAACAAATTCGGCATTAAAAACTTTAACGACAAAATGCCATTCATGTGCGAAGTTTGAGATCTCAGGCTTCCGCGGTTTAGCTGGGAGAAGCATTCCACAGGGCGCCGGTAATTGTGAAGCGCGATGTATTGCAGTACAGGATTAACGGCGCCCAAGTTGGCCTTTATCATCATCCAAGGCACCCAAATATTGTGTGCACCTTGATGTACTCAAAAAGAAGCTAAGGATAACCAGGCAAACGAAGTGAGTGTGCCAACTTTATAGTTTTTTTTTTATTAACGCACAGCATACTTTGATAATGTGCGCCATGTATGGAAAGCGTGTACATACATAATGTGTCTGCAATGGCTGTGTAGCTTATGTTGAGTATAATAGCAACACGTGTTATGTCGTTGGAAATATTTTGTCGAGTATAATTGCCGTTTACTAATTACAGGTTTCAATCAACTGTCGTTAATAATTAATTGGAATTACGTTGAACATTATGCAACATCATTAGGTCATATATCTTGGGATATAGCTCATGTCGAGCACAGTTGCAGTGGACTAATTGTATATCTGTTGTATGTCTTAATTACGAGTTGATAAATTAAACTTTACGCTAGAACATCAAGTTATGTATCGATAGATAGCTTAAATCTAGTATGACCGCACTACACAGTTTGCAGTTTTTAATTTATAACCGTTATTAAGTTAAATGTGATTAAAAATATGTGTGATTAACTTTAGGCTACAACATGGAGTTACACTTTTGAAAAGGCCTCGATGAGTAGAACCCAAAACCGAACGCCAAACTACACAAAAACCGACGATTACGTTACTTCCTAATGCGAAATTTGAGCGCAGAAAATCAGCTGTTTCACCTTTTCGATAGATTGAGGCAAACAAATCGAGCAACACGTGTATGCGCTATCACAGAATTTTTTTTTTTATTTTTCACACGTATTCCTATAACAAAGACTCCACTAACAGTTCTTGACAGTCATGAAGGAAGCTTTGTGGTCGGAGAAATAGACTGATATATGTTCGACTTGGTACACCAATGCTTGATTCTCAAAGACGAGATCTATACAAATGCCTCGCGAGGTTGTCACAGCCGTGGGACGCGTTATGAGCGAGAGGAACGGGATGTTCTCCCGCATAAGTGTGAAGAAATTCCTGTTTGTCTTTATGTCAACATTAAAGTCCCCCACTACTAACATCGTTGTCGGCTCGGGCGGTGCACATATAGAGATCCGCCGCCACCGATCTGGCTTTCTGATTGCCACCGCACAGGGTTTGCATTGGAGGAGGAGCGAAGGAATTAAGTTCGAGCCGGCGCTTTGACAACCGGAGACTCGCAGGAAGAGGGGGGAGGGGGCGGCGTGTACACCCAGCGGCAAACGATGGGGGCAGAAGCGCGCGCAGCAAGCGGACAACGCGATAAAGGGAGGAGGGAAGAGATAGCAGCGACTGACTGATGCTGCTGACGCCGATAGTGAGTCAACCCCAGCTGCGGAGTTGGTTTCAGGGACAACGCCGCCGATGCCGACGCAAACAATATGATACCCTCGCTTCCGCAGCGCCAAGAACCAGGTCTAGCCGTGGGAAGGGGGTCACGTATTCGTCGACGTGCCGGGGCCTACGTGAAATAACCGGCACGTCGGCAACTGAAGAGCACCCTATCCGCCACACAGGTTTCTGCATGGCGGCGACGGTGTGCTATGCAGTCACGTTATCTTGACTCTCTAGCGGCGTCAGCGGCATCCAGCGGTATCAGTCGGTCGCTGCTAGCGCTGGGGGGATGAAAGGGGGGCGGAGCTGGTTACGAGGCTGACGACGACGCCGATGCGAAACCCAGGAACGGACGCCAAAGAGCTGCGCTCTAAAACGATGTCAAACCAATAAAACCGCTGTTTAACTAAGCTAACGTTAATCTAAATTGGTTAAAGAAACGCGCATTAGAAGCGAGACAGTAGAATGATACTTATTAGCAGCACGTAAAGAGGCTTAAAGGCCCACTGTCCACCCTCCGGTCGAAAATATTTTCTTCCCCGGTGACTGTGAGACTTCGCCCCTGGAACGCAAGGCCGCAAAATGTTTTTGAAAGGAGTAACTAATAACGCAGTTACAGTCACCGCAATCACCCGATTCTATCCTGCCTCTCTCCTTCCGTTCCCTCGCAAAAGCTTTTCACTCTCCTGCCCGAGGTCGTCTAGCCTCCGCAATACAAATTCCCCTTCCTCCTCCGCGTTTGGCGGGAAGTGGGGCGTGGCTCTCCGCGAGCGCGAAAAAAAAAAAAAAGCGGTCGAGGGAGCGCGCGCCGCTGGATTCAGTCTGGACGTGGCGAGGGAAAAGCGCGCTGCGAGCGGTAGACACCCATTATTCTCCTGTCAGTCAGCGAGACGGACCAATGGACGTCGTTCCCGATACGTACGTAATTATCGGGGGCCGTCGGGCCAGCGCAGGAAGCGGTGAAGCTGGCTTCTCAAAGGAGAGCATGAGGGAGCTTTGAATTGTATTTTCGATGCTTTGCGGCGCGCGTGTCGCTGTAGAATTTTGCAAAGACTATCTCCGGTACCTGATCGAAACACTGGGCTCCTTTTCTTAAAAGGGCCTTCCCTGGACAGTAGCCCTTTAAGTGCCCCGGGAGTATTTCTCACTGGGAATCGCGATACGAAGTTAGCGCGAAGCCGCTACCAGATGTTGAGTTATCTGGAGTGGTAACAATAGAATCGCAGAAGTTAGATCGTAGAAAAAGGCCAAAAAAGTGAGCTCTTTGCATATCTTTTAATTTTGCCAAGGAGCATTCCGTGGTCTGCTAGCAGTTATGGCGTATTGTTTGTCACGCGGGACTATATTTTGCGCCCGGCGGTTGGGCTCCACGTGCAGGTTCTTTATCTTTAAGCTCAGTTTCCTTTCATGCAAGTCTCACACATTTTTCTGTATGCGAAGTGTCACATGCAAACGGATACGTACGGAGCACAGCTTCAGCTAGCACAGCGCACGCAGTAGGCCGCGTAAATCCGTCCTGCACCGCGCGCTCATAGTCGGCTGTTTGGTCTTCGCGTATTTTGCGAAGATCGAATCATAATTCCGAGCAGATTTGTCCAAGGGATAGCGTGCACCGACAGTGCCGTCGTACATACTCCGCTACTCAGGCGAGCACTCGGTATGTTTAGCTCAGAAGACCGGAAACACGTACAGGCTTACCGTGAAGGAGCCGTGTTCCTCCTCTTTTTCTCACCCTTTCGCACACGGAAAGGTCAAAGTTCAAATCGGCTTCAGAAATCGGTTTTTGTGAGAATGCGGGCAGTAGTGTTGCAGCACGAAAATAAAATAAACAAACACAGCGAACCCAGTGAAATATCTACCAGCCACTGCACGATATCATTCACCTTTGAGTAAAAAAATGAACAGAAACCATTTATTTATTATTTTTATGGAGAATTCGAGTGGGAGAGCAGGTGCACTCGAGAGCGCTTCGAAAGTGCTCTCAGACAAGCGGGCACCCTCCGGTGGGAAAGCAGGAGTAGGATCACTGGCGTCCAGTGGTAGAGGAGGAAGGCTTTTGCTCCACTGAGAGCACCCGGCTGCTCTCTCGTCTAAAGCGAGTGTAGAGGAAGTCACATGACATAAAGCGTCATACCCGCGCCATCGTTTTTTTCTTCTCTTGAGTCGGCGACGCTCAAAATGGCGGCTGCAAAGCGTCGGCAGTCGGCGAGCTTTTCGGAATCAAGCGAATTTGCGTCAGGAGCGGAAAGTATTGCTCAGGTGCTGTATGCCTGTTTGAGAGTCACTGCTGGCGCCGAAAGGGCCAAAGGAGGCAAATCGCCGCGCTGTGAGAACGAAGGCATACAAAACAAATGGGCCTTCACGGAGCGTTGACCTCTTTTCGGGTAGCAACTGCCGCCACAGCGGACAGGCGGAGAATGCTGGGGAAAAAAGTGCGGTCACGTGGTCGTGGCGCGCTGCTCTCGAGAGCGTTCCCGTGGGCTCGGCGCGCTTCTGTACAGCTCGGCGCCTCTGCTCGTCGCCTCTGCCCTCGTCCAACCAACCGAATGCACTGTTAGGCACCTAAATGCATTATTCTCGCTCTAAATGTATTATCTCGCGCTTAGGCAAGCCCATTGAAGTGCTGCTCACCTTAAGCGTGAGATAATACCTTTAGAGCGAAGTAGACGCCAGTAGGCGCTTAAGAATAATAAGTAAATTGCTTTTGTTTAGTTGCTTTTACTGAAGATGACATCAGCTTGTTCCGCGGCTGGTAGATATTGATTCCTTATGTTTACTTTTATTTTTAGCATCTTAAAGTATTTTATTTCATTTAATATTTGTGTACATGTTTTGAGTGTATGCTTATTTTGTTTTCTATTGTTTCATAATTACAATATATGCTTTTGTTTTTCGTGTTTGCGTTCCTTCATGGAGCAAAAAAGTTGAAGTCAGCGCTTGTGAGGCATTTTCTTTCCAAGCTCTTTCGTTTTACTTGCACATGCACTGAACACTGGCTAATCCTGCACTGCTGCGGGTATTTGCCATATGCAAAAAGGCGAAAAGAAGTAATTGCGCCGTTACAGCCACTCGAAATGCAAAACAATCTGGCCCACAATGTTAAATCAGGACAAATATGTCGCAGTCCTCTTGTCCTCATTCCTTGCAAGTGGAGAATGTACCTCGCAAGTTTTCAATAAACCATTTATAAACAGTTCTAAAATTGCTGAGCACCGTTTCTGTGCACATGATTTGTGCAAGCACTGCTTTTCCCCGTTATTATTGCCAAAAATATGCGCTGACCTAACGAAGTTTTAAGCGAAGCGGGGTGCCACAGAGATTTGTTTTTTTGGCTCATGCTGTTTCAACCTTGCATGAATATTTTCATGCAATGCATAAGCATTCGCAACTATTATTATATGACATGATGATGACACCCTGTTTGTATCAATTTACGATACATACATGCTAAATAACGGAGTGTTTGGTAAATGTTTTTGCGTGGATCATCTAATCATACTGTTTTAATAATATTATTCTTTTTCCTTTTACAGGGAAAAAACAAACACTGAGGAACTAGACATATCATTACGCGCTGAAAAACAAGAGGCGGTCTCTTACAAATTTTTAGGCATGTCATCTATACATGCACTGAAAAACACAGACGAAACAACTTGCTCAAAGCTCGCGTAGTTATGTTAACGTCCAACTCAATTACGGCATGCAAGTATTCCGATTATATCATTGTACTCACTCCGTTCTTTTGTTTCTTTTTTTAGTGATTTCCGTTAAAGTACTAAACTTGGGATAAAACCTTTCTGATTTATTTGGCACTTGTAATTCGCCGTAAAACATGAATTAGGATTCTAACTGTCGAGGGAGCACATAGTCCCTGATCATTTGCTAACAGTAAATGCAGTATTTCAGCTCTATTTTTTTCGAATAAAGTTTCTTTGGCGGCTAGCGCTGTTTTATGCCCTCTCTTGTCCGTATTTTCCGCGCGCCTTGTGTTCACCATAAATGCACTGCATAGTGAAAAAATTGCCCAGATTATCATTGACCTTTCTATTTGTTTAAAACCTATTGTGAAATGCATCTTGCACCCAACACGAATGTAATTTCAACGTCCACACTGAAAACTGCACGGGAAAATTGTGAGATTTGACGCTTGTATTAAGAACTACTTGCCACTACGCATAAGGCAAGCCTGTAAACATAGGTCAACTTTAAACAAGAACTTTTCAGAACTATTGTGACGTAAAACAGGAAATGGCCACTATATATACATCTTGCTGTTAAACATTTCTTGTCATGAGTTGCCTGTTGTGCGTTGTATTTGCTCGTTTGCTGCATTTATACTTGTAGTTACCTGTTGACCATAGACTGGTGATTATAGCCAATTATTGTTCAGTAACTCTTTAGCACTTTGTAAGGTATATTATCTGCAATAAATTAATAAACAAACACGCAAATAAATAAAAAACATAAAGAGCCAACTTGGTCAATTAGGTATGGTTCCGCTCTCTGCCATTTGGGAGTCACTAGGAGCCTTTTTACGGGAAAGTACAAAACAGGCACTGGTCTCCCGCGCCTTCGAAAAGGAGTTTAATCCGTCTCAGTAACATTCGATGCTCATGCACTGCGAGAAGCAAACACAATCTGCCACAAGAGCTAGCAGCTGACGTTGATACTCTTCCATGCTCAGGCATTTCTTCAATTTCCTCCATAGTAGATATTTCCCAGAACACTGACAGATATCGAAAATGCTGCAAGGCCTTTCAATCACGTCTTAGAGCACTAATAATGTTTGAAGGGCTTGAACAAAATTCGAGACACAAGGCGCATTCCTTTTCTCGGGCGGTTATATCCGGCCTAATGAATAAGCACACGCTTAGTTCAACGTTCTGTTTGCGCAGTGAGTAGCGTATCCAGCTTTCACCTCAGGAAATAGTAAACGCAATTAAGCCGACCATCGGTATAGTGAGGTCGAACACAGCAAAATGGCGGACTTAGTAGAGGTTCAAAAGCAAGAGGTAGAACTGAAGACAGCGAGGACAACATGTTCCGCGAAAATCAGTTCCATTCATGTTATCTTACTCACTATACTTTCGCAGCGTATTTCTAACTGGTCAATGATGGCGTCATTGTATTTTTTTTACTTGATATGCGATTTAGCTCGTTCTCACATATCACCTGTTACAAGAAAGGTAGAACGAGAGAAAGGAGATAGCTACACAGTATGAAATAGCACTGAACAAAGATTGAGAAGGAGCCTCGGTTCGCAAGCCGAGGCAACGTTTCAACAAGTGGTACGTCGTGCCACGAAGACGAAGACAGGCTCCTCCTCAACCCTTGTTCTGTGTTCTTTCATACTCTTATAGCAAATACATGTGCGTGCCCGAGTAAGAAGTACCATCGCAGAGAGCGTACCTTGATGGAGTTGAGGTAGAGCAGGACGTCGTCGAACTGCTTGAGCAGGAAGAAGCAGGACGCCATGCACTGCCGCCCCGGGATGGTGTCTGCGCGGAAAAAGAGGAACCTCGCTTGCTCACTGCACACGTGTGCGCAATTTTCCATATCTTAAAGTCACTCAAGTAGCTAACGAATCGAATATGTCAGGAATAAAGTATCGCATATACTTAACCTGAGCGCATACATACATATATTTATATAGGCCGTTTTGTACTGAAATTAACTCTTTACTGGGCTGACTTGCGCCCGAAAAAGAACTAAGCAACTAGGCGGCGGCGATAGCAACAAACGTGCTCGTCGATCGTCGATCATCGAACAAAGAATGCCCGTCGCACTCGTCAATGCTCAATTTAAAGGCTGCTCAGAACAGTCTAGATAACGTCGCAAACTGCTACTAGCACACCCTTGAACATTGCAGAAACATACGCAAGTGATCGAAATCTTCGAGTCAGATCTCGGCACATCGCTCGCGACAAAGAAAATAATAACGCGTCGTATCGCGACAACGAGCATGAACAAACACGGGATACAGAATTGATACGCGTGACAGAATCAATATATATATATATATATATATATATATATATATATATATATATATATATATATATATATATATATATATGTATGTATACATAAAGGGTAATCATTACTAACTCGTTCCTGGTACGGTTAACAACTAACGTTGTTGGTAGCACTGTCGCTGAGTTTGGAATTGACCAAACTACCGAAGGAGTTTATGAGGGACTATGGTGATTTGCTTAGTGGGAAACATGTGCCCTTTTAGCCGTTCCTGTTTGAACTGGGCTGTCCCATTTGATCTTCATCTCAGGGTGGAGAGAAAGGTAGAATTGTCGTGCCATCAAGCGTGCGTCTTTGTAAGAGATGTATGCAGTTCTCTACATTTTTGACAGGAAAAGCTGCTATGCGGAGATCCAAGCGGTGGATTCCGTTACGTCGGTCATCAAAGTTCGGTCCCGCGATCGTATCATGTCCGGTCATATGTCTTCAACATCTGGTGACGTGTCATCACTGAGCAGGTACCCATGCAGCCACTTCGATCGCTTCGGCAGTCCAGGCTATAACCAAGTCTACGGGTTTTTTTTTTTTTTTTTTACTAAGACTGCAAAGCCATGAAGGTATTTTAGGAGGATGGGGATAAAAACCCACAAATTGCCAGAAAATGAAAATGACTACAAAAGGCAACCACATGCTAATGAAGATCAAAAACAAGCGCAATAAAGCGTGACATTGCAAACGCACGGAACATATACGGTGGAACGTCCCAAACATATTAAAATAGCCCTATGGACACACACACACACACACACACACACACACACACACACACACACACACACACACACACACACACACACACACACACACACACACACACACACACACACACACACACACACACACACACACACACACACACACACACACACACACACACACACACACACACACACACACACACACACACACACACACACACACACACACACACACACACACACACACACACACACACACACACACACACACACACACACACACACACACACACACACACACACACACACACACACACACACACACACACACACACACACACACACACACACACACACACACACACACACACACACACACACACACACACACACACACACACACACACACACACACACACACACACACACACACACACACACACACACACACACACACACACACACACACACACACACACACACACACACACACACACACACACACACACACACACACACACACACACACACACACACACACACACACACACACACACACACACACACACACACACACACACACACACACACACACACACAGAGAGAGAAAGACAGACCTAGTAGACCTACATTTGGAGTAAACATATATCTGTATGTTCCAAACAGTAAATGTAATTAAAATGAGCAATTCAGTTGTATCTGTGCGAGTAGAGAATAATCAGATTACGACGCTGCTTACTGGACGAAGGATAAAAAGACATATGTTAAGAAACTTCACCTGTTAATGCCCATTAAACTTTGATAGGAAAACGAAGGCGGCAACTCACGCGTTCTTTGAAGTAAGCATAAATTCTGTTCTATATGTATAGTGTGGTTGACAATATTTTCTAGAAAGCATTGTGTATGAAGCGAACTACCTCTCTAGGCACTTCTTCAAATACAGTTACATTAGTTTGAGCGAGCAGGCCCCGCAAGATCTTGCTGAAATTACCATTAATTTATATACGAGTTTACAAGCAGTAGAGAGGGTAGTTTAAAGATGAAGGGACAACAAAAGTTTGAGTGTTCTACCTTTGCAATGATGTACAGCTCATCAAAAAACTTGAGCAGCCACGTGGATTGCATGAAAAAGTGATGAATAATGTATAGTTAAAAAATTTATCTCATGTAGTTTCGGGCCGCCGAATGACAGCCGCTGCGTCACAGATTACGTCATTCGGGGACTTAAAAGTGTGGGACACTTAAGCTCCGTTTTTAAGGGTATGATGCGATAACGCTCATAACTCCCGTTTGCCGTTTGCCCTTGCAGATTCCCTTTCACGTACACGCTTATCGCAACTTTTTGTTTAATCAATTATCTCTTGTGAGGTTATTATCCTCCACATAGGCTTTGGCATACAGTTGTAATGTACCACACTATGTAAAAGAAAACCCGGCATAAATATAAAAACCCACTAAACGGAGCCGTACGAAAATGCTTGCATGTACTAGGACAGCACATCTTAGACTCGGAATGCTATGGTTCTAAAATTTTGCATTCATATGTCGCCTTTCCATAGGAGAGACGAAGCCCGTTAGCAGCCTCTGCTAAACCGGTCGTGTAACATGATCATTGCCATCACAGAACCCTACAACGAATCAGCGCCCGTGCATGTCAGCTGCCAGTTAGCGCTGCCTACCAAATCCATGCCCGTCATTTATCGCTCACAACGCCAACGCCGACAACAGCGACGCTGGAGTTTTTAGACAGCCTGGGCTTTAACCCTCCCACGTTAAATGCTACAGTATGATCTAGTTTTGTTCATTTTTTTTGTGTTTATTTAAGGCAACACATAGGCGATGTGTGGTAATCCTGTGAACACAAAGGAAATGTTTTGTTAGAATGAGACAGTATCCATCCGTATGTCGACGCAGGTACTGTACATTTACTGTTTCCTGAGGTCAGAGTGGGTAGAGATATAAGTAATGCAAATGAAATGGAAAAAATCGCTTGAAGAAAAAAGGCCATTCATAAGCAGGGGATCATGTGGGGATACGAAGTCACGATTTGCAGTCAAACGCAAAGGCAATTAGAATACAATTTATATTATCAGAAAGACAAGCTTTAGATAAAACATTCAAATTTGAAATATTGTTTAGGAAAAATTAAAGAAAAATAAATGACCAGCATATTGGCACCTGACACCCCACTGTTAAAAATTGGCAGTGGCTTAACTCTGCTATACGTAGGTGGTGGTTACTATGATGAGGGGGGATGGGATACTGGGCACGACGTATGCCAGCCAGAGCTAGCGGCGGAACACTTGGTGCCCAGGGGAATGGGGTAGGGGAAGGTTGGGAGGGAAAGGGGAGGACGCGCGAGCAAGTCCGCAGAGTCGGGGGCCGAAGAACGGGAGCACTGCGACGAGGACCGCAGAACACGGAGGGCTATTCTGGGTGCCCCACGGGTAGCACACAGCACAAGCGCAACCACTACCGGCAAGTCGGAGCACAGTGCAGGGTCGGCTTTGGTGCGAGCAGCGTGCTGCTCGGCAAGCGTCCTTTTCCGGTTAAAGATCAGGACGCCGGGGTGACTGCAGAGGGTCTGCAGTACGCTGTCACGTCGGAGAGTCCGGGTGGCAGTTGGGATGACCGCTGGGAAACCGCTGCCGTGGCAGCGGCGCGGCGGGTAGGGGGCATCTCGGAAGATGGCACTCCTAGGCCCGTGAGCGAGAGGCTCACGGGACGCTGTCTCTTGGGATATCCTTGAGGCAGCGGAAGGGACCGCAGTGGTACCTCAGCCGAAGCTGAGGCGCGGCAGGTGACGCTGGAAGGACCGCCGGGAAGGACGGCGCGTCGAGGCCCGAGAGCAGGAAGTTCCCGGGATTGCTGCCGAAGCAGCAGGGAGGGCCGCAGAAGCGGCAGGTGACGCTGGATGCGTCGAGGCCCGCGAACCTTGCGGTCCGCGGGAAACTGGCATGGGCCAGCAGGACTGCGCCCCCGAAGGAGCAGCAGGGAGCCTTGGCGAAGAGCCAAGAGTCCGTTCCAGCACTGGGGCTCGCCTCGGGCGAGGGCGATGTCGGTGCGCCACAGGCGAATACCAAGGTCAATGGGGGCCGCACCGATAACTCCTCAAGGGAGGAGGGTGTGCTGGCAGGGCGAGACCTGGCAACGTCAGCAGCACGGGACACACTCGCACGCCCAAGGGTCGGGGGTTGGGCTGGGAGACGGATCCGGGCTCCGCTTCTGCTGGAGGGCTGGAAGACACCAGCGGGGATGGTCCAAGGACCAGGGAGGTGCGCCGGTATTAACCGGAGCACCGGAGGACTGAAGTTGCGACGGGGCGAGCAGGGCGAGCCAGCGCCGGAGGCAGGCGAAGGCGAGCGAGCGCCGCACCCCCCCCCCCCCCCCCCCCCCGAGAGCTAAAAGGCAACTGACGCGAGAGGAAGCCCGCCTAGTCTGGAGGCAACGGAGCGTGCGTCCGCTCTCTTCAGAGGCGAGCCGGCGAACGACGTAAAGTCACGGTTATTCTTGGTGCTGCGTTTGCAGTTCCACTGAGTTTTATCGTGTGTTCAGAGCACTGAAGAGTCTTGGAATCACTTTCTTCATGCTCCTGGTCCTCTTCTTTACTTTCCTACGTCTGCTGTTGCTGTTGTTTAGCGGCGGCCATAGTCCGTCGCTGAACTTCTTAGCGTAGTCTTTTCGCTTGGCATTCTCGTTCTGGAAGGATTTAGTGTTCCGGGCCTCTCTCGCGGCCGCTCTGGGAAAGCATCTTGTCGTGGCGGTACATTGCGCGCCCCTTGTCGAACACAACTAGTATTTCATTGAACGCATTAAACCAGCGTTCTATAATTCGTCTACAGGAAAGGAAAGATGCAGTATCCGTCACTCGCGGAATCCCGCTATCATTCTCACTGCAGAAAAAGGGAATTATGAAGAGCTTTCCACGATCTAGGGTATGGCGCAGTGTTAAATCGCTGGGCTGGAGATCCAAGGGATGAAGGTTCGATTTCCCGGTGGAAGACAATGATTATGGATTTATTAAGTATCGATTCAATGGTGATTAGGCATGAGACTTCTTGTTGGTCGCTCCGAATTTGCCGACTCTCGCGCATGCGCATAACAGGCGGCAAAGACTCACGCGAAACTCGGCTATGACCCGCGTAGTGTAGCTTTACGCTACAAATAGGACGCTCTGCACATTCGTCCGGACGCTCGTACAACCAGCCAGCGCGCATGCCTGCCGCGTCGGCACTAATCGGCGCTATGCACTGACTGCGCGCGATACGTGGTAGTGGCACGAAGCAGTAAAAGGTAACAAACTTGTGAGTATTACAGCCTCACATAAGCTCATTCTTTGAGAGAACAAGTTACCTCAAATTGAAACTGAAACAGGGGGAAAGGCACGCGCAGGCAGAGAGAACGAGGAGGGCACACTTTGCTTTTGACGAACTGTTCTAAAAACAGTTCAAGGTCAGCAATAGCGAATGGGGAAAGATATAGTTTCCGTTGGGACGCCAATTGGTAAACGCTGTTCCGGTGCCCCACGCCACCTGTACTGTTGGATGGACACAGCTAGTGAAAAATAGTTGCCGTCGCCAGCTGGTGGGGTGTTTGTATCTGCCAGCGGCGCAGGGGCGGGCACGCCGTAGACTGCAGCGACGGTGAGCTCTTCGTTTTGTTGAAAATCCGGGCAACTGGGCAGGCATTGCTGGGTTCGCGTTGGGAAGGCCTTGCTGCCAGGGGTAAAGGGAGCTGCAAAGAACTCGTCCGCAAAGTGATCCTGTCCTTTACAGCGGCTAAAGATGTTGCCGTTAGACGATATGTTCCCGCAGTCGTAACTGCAGTGGCCATGAGCAGCAGCGATGGAGACAGGGTGTGCGCGCTGCCGCCACTGAAAAGCCTTCGTCCAGCGCGGAGTGGTGGTGGCGGCGGGGGCGGAAATGCAGGTGGCTTCCTGCCAGGAGTGGAGGGGGCCGCAAAGAACTCACCTGCAGATGGATCCTGTTGTCTGGAGCAGCTGAAGATGTGGCCACTGGACCAGAATTTTCCCTCAGTCGTAGCTGCAGTGGCCATGGGCAGCAAGGATGGAGACATGGAGTGCGCCTTGCTGCCAGTGCAGAGCTCTCGTCTAACGCGGTGTGATGGGGTGGAAAGGCAGTTATAGTTGGGGACCGTTATCATTATTGTCATCATCTTTAAAAGTCGGCTAACTACTCGTGGGGTTGAGCAATTAGGCGAGTGTCTTTAGGGAGCTCCTAAATTCCCCAAAGCCAGCGCTCTACTTGCTGCCATTGCCTTTAGCCAGGGGACCAAGGTCGGCAAAATATTGGGCAAAGGCATGGGATACAAGGAGGCCATCACTTGGGACAAGGTTTCAAACGGCAGGGTCCGTGGTGGCGACACGGGACGGTAATGCTGCTGCGCTGTCCCTCCGAAGAAGGTTGATTGTATGGAAGCTCGAGCAGCAGGAGGCGGCAATGGGAGCAGAGGTGGTGGAGGACCCACGAGTGTTTCTGGCTCCGAGGTTAAGGCATGGAACCGGAGATCATACTACTGGTCGAGCACAAATGATGTGTCGTACGGGTCAGGGGATGGTATAGTGGTCGCGGCGGTCATCGTCGTCGTCATTTGCTGGGTACCCTCCTGCAAACAATCAAGCTCTGAATTTACATTCGGAGCTTGATTCACATTCGATGAGGTTTTCCACCGTATGAGTTGTTTCCTGCACTGGGGGATCGTCACCACATGCACTCTGTGACCTTCATGTCACCCCTTGTAGCTCTCTCCGTTTAGAGAAGTCGTTGGGGAACAGCCGGGTGTGCACTGGCTGTGGCTGCCTCTGGTCCTGCTGGGCCGTGCACAACTCGAGCTGCTTCATTTCGAGTACTACATGGAAGAAGTCGCGCAGGGCTGCTGGGAGGCCGCTTTCTCCGTCTTGATAGCGATGAAAGGGTGACAGCCGTTTAGGCCCATGCAGACGCAGCTGAAGGCCCAGGCATCGCCCTCATTTTTCGAGACGAACCATATGCAATGCACCGGGTGGTGGATACCAGTTCACCGGTTTTGTTATCGCGTATTGTGACCCCTTGGAAGGAGACGGTCATCTGTGCCCGACATCGGACATCAACCTTGAGCTGGGACATAGTGTCCTGGCCCATTCAGTTCTCACGGGCCTCGGGTACTGCCTGACTGCTGATGAGTTTGTCCCGAAACATGAGCCCCTCCTCCTTGAACAGGAATGGCCCTCAGCCTTACCGCCTCTGCTAGTGATGCTGCTGCCTCCACCGCCTTTGTTCTTATTGGGGTTGCATCTGCGGTTAGGCCAGTGGTCCCCATCAAACCGCGTCGGGATCCGCCAAGAATTGATGAGGTTGTTGTTGTTGTTCTCCTCTAATGTGATGTATCCTCCAGGGGACTATCGTCCTCTTCCTCCTCTTCGCAAAGGCGCTCGGTTTCATCAGGCCTCCAGGACTGCGGCCATTCTTCTATCGCTGATGATGACGTTTTCAGTCATAATGGCAGATACCCACGGCGGGGAGTTGGCCAGGGTGCATTGCAGATGCTAAAATATATGTGGACAAGAAGTATTTAGATATGTATGAGAATTGAACTAGAACTTGAACAAAAATGAAAAGGGAAAGAAAAACAATGACGTTTCATTCTGCAGGTGGACACGCGGGGAGCGAGGGCGTCGTCTTCGTCGCCAACAAATGAAGGTGTAGCGCTGTCGCATATGAGAGCATGTGGACAAGAAAGAAATGTTGGACGTTACCCTGGAAACACAATAACATGGATTCCCTTCGCGTCAACGTATCTTTCAGCTGGCAACCACCTGTCATCAACCGTCATGGAGCGGCTTCAATAACTGTGCACCACTCGCGACAAAGACGCCCACCTTCTAAAAGAACGGTTCCGCGAGCGATTATCTCGACCGACAAGTGACGAGTCCGTAGCCTGTATGAAACACATCGCTTATTGCGAATCAACAAAGAGTCTTTTAAAGGACAATACAACTGAAGGTACTGCAAAACAACAACAACAAAAAAAAGACGTCTTCATGAGTTGTGACCAGCGTAATAGCTCCAAGCACACAAGAATTCTAATTTTACACAGGTGGTATGCGGCCCAGCTAACCCTAGACAAATAGATGTGTTTATTGAAAAAAAAAAATGGTATAGAGATCGGCCGGAAAGGTGAGTATCTGGCCTGCTACAATGCAACAGGAAAGGGGAAAAGAAGAAGAAAGAGGGTCATGATTGCTCAAGATGTAATGAGAAGAGGTACGTATGACCCAAATACACAGGCACACTAACTTGTTTCGCAAAAGCGAGTAAAGTCCCGTGTCGCTGAGGAAATTCCAGAGCCCGCATTGCCTGCAGAGCTTTCATTCTGTCTTGCAAAGCGCCTTGTATAGTAAATCCTCCGAGAGAGGCTTTCTGTCTGAGCCCTTCATGGAAGTGGATAGCATTATCATTTCACGCGCACACACAGGGTACGCACCTAATATACACCCTACGCTCCGTAATACCACAACTGGAACATTCTTGGGAATCTTCCCGTCTAATTAAGTGCAAATATTTGTTTAGGTGCAGTCTATGAAACAAGCATGTATGGTGGCGCGAAATTCCACGCGAAACAGACGATGAGTGTCCGTTCCAGTCTTCTGAGGTGGATGACCCAGCTAACCCTAAACATGCACACAAGCAGCTGCAGCAATAGACATGAAATGCAACCCCTCCTAGCCACCATAATTCAACCAGCCGCATCTAATTTGGCTTTGGCTTGATTTGACTTTCATCGGTTGTTTAAGCGATGATGCCGATGGTGCCAGTGCGGCCGTTTATTGCGACGGCAGCGATTACTGGGGATGTGTAGCTGCAGATCCCGCGGTGTGGGTATCGCAAAAAACAAAACAAATAAAAACGTTCTTTCGCGGGCAGAATCACTGTATCAGGAGATATAGGGCAGTGGTCATACAAATGAAAAGTGACAAATCGGGAGCCATCTGGGCGAACTACCATGTATTCTGGTCCGATCAGAATTGCAATTTATGACAAAACATTTCGTTGCATTTTTTTTTTCAAGCAGCTTTAATTTATTCTAGGCTCTGTGATTAAGACAGCAAATTACAGGCATCGTACTAGCTTTCGCTTAAGATGGTGTGTTCGCAGAAGCGTTCTATCACTTCGCCATTTTTGTACGCAGTCCCTGAAATACGGAGCAAGCTTACTGGACCAAAACCGACGGGTCCAGGCTAATAGAGGTATTGAAATTTAACACTGCGATTCCGTAAATTTGGCTAATTTAAGCATGTCCTTTGGAGATTTTCTGTGTATATGACAGGGCATGGACCTAGAGAAAGAATTCCACTTACATCAGTCAAAGGAATTAAAGAGGATGCTTACCAAGTTCCCAAATTGGCGTGAGCAACCCGGGTGACGCAGCATCCAATTATTCTTCGGCACACATTCTCAGACCATGTCAAAACATCGCTTCGAGTTAAAAAGAGGCCGTTCACCAGTCCTTGCTTCTGAAGTATCAGCTTTATCGAAAGAGAGCGAGAAGAGTAATACTCTTTCGCGGTAGAATGCGCCGATATTATTTTTATTCTCGTTGGCAGCAGTTCATTACGAAAAGAACTCAAGGCATCAGCCAGCTTTACGTTTTCACGTATGGTGTTTAAAATGCGAACAGCTATAGTTATACTGCCCAAAGATACTTACCGCACTCGCTGGCAGAGCCACCGACCAGTTGAAAGAACTGCTGGGCGATCTTCAAGTGCTCCCGCTGCAGAGAAGAAAAAAAAAATATCGGAAGGACACTTAAGCACCGCCGTTGAGTGCATGACACGATAGCATTAATGCCATCGGTTTTCCAATTGTCTACTTGTCGATCCTAGTTCGCTTACAGACAAGAATATGGTGGGTAAACTGAAATCCACCATTTTGAATCCGCCATCTATGGTGCCTGCAGCAAAACCGCGGCACCATAGTCCCTGGCCTACGAGATCACCCCCGGGGTGGCCACGAGTTCGCGTAGCGCAAGCGCTCTCATGCTTCTTTCAAGTTTTCGCCACCGGTTGCTCGTACAATCCTCTAAGGCGAATTTCAGCCTCACGCCAACGTTGCTTTGCACATCTCGCGATGGCTGAGGCAAGCACACAATCAACCCGCAAGCACAGCATCGGATTGCAGCGGATTGTCCAGGTATGTGCATGCATGTATGGTACCATGCAGTGCATGCAAAATACTGCGGCTGTAATTTTTCGAATTTGATTTGCAAACTTCGAATAGCACCGCCGAACCCCACACCCGCATACACTTCGAATAACACCGTGGACAGGCGCGCACACATAGACGCGAACGCGTTTTGGCAGTCCAGCAAAAATGGAGGCTGGTCGCTTGGTTCCAGAGTACGCACATGGTTCCCCTCGTTCGAGAGTACAGTAAAGACATTGCTACCAGCCCGAGTAATTTCTTCACCTACTATCTCACACATACTGTTTAGCATACAGTTGTATGTGGAAGGAAACCCGATAAGTATATAACGCCCCGCTTGCCAAGCCATAGAAACGTGCTTGTGTGACTCAGGGGTAGCGTGCCCGACCGATATACGAAATTATGAGCTCATTCCTTCACAAGCGACGGAGAGCCGCAGTTCCTTTATCCGCTGTCGAAATAAAAAGTTCTACTCTCTCTCTTTCAAGAACGTCAGTGTCTGAAGATCTATTTAGTCAAATATATATAAAAACTGATTTCGTTTACTGTTGAGCGGAGTATTACGCACGCCGGTTATCATGGCCCATAGCTAGCAAAAGCTGTTTAGGAGTGTCCTTTTGTATTAACGGCACTTGTCACGGTAGCATCGAACATATTCTGTTGCTGCGAGCCTGCAGGCGTCCTGTCCTATATAGCGCCCCATTTGAGTGTCGGCATCTTCGGTGCCCGCACATCGTGAGGTCGAGTAGATTGCATCATACGGGCAGGCGGGCGCGCATGAGAGGCATTTTGAGAAGACGCAGAACTTGGGCTACCATGGAGGAAGGAAAAAAAAAAAGAGTATTCCGTCCTCCATGGGTTTACCGAAAGCCTGGGCGCGTGCGTGACATGGATACTCACAGAGCCCTGTGCTTGTCCGATGGCGGCATTGACGACTCCCTTGAGGATGTACTCATGAGGGACGGTGGGCTCCAGGTCTTTGATCAGATTGTGTGCCTCCTGGATGTTGTCTGTGGCCGCAGACAAGGTGACTGATTAGTGAAGGCTGATGGGGCCGTCATAGCAAGCGGGTACTGCTGCCTGCTGTGCTTGTCACACGTACTCACCAGTCACCTCTCCAGAACGTTGTCCTCAGAACCGTCACTTTAAACTGGTCCCCGTGTTCTGGCCCCTTTTCATGTTCGCAGTCAACGACCGCTCTTTTGCCACCAATTTCACAATTCCGTCATCTCCATTAGCCAGATAATACCCACTGTAGGGCGAAGGCCGCTCCCATATTCCTCTAATTACAGGGGTGCTTTGCTAGCTGCATCCACTTGACAACTGCAAACTTCTTAACCTGATCCGCCCACCTAACTTTCTGCCGCCCATGATACGCTTTCTTTTCCTTGGAATCAAATTCGTTACCCTTTAGCGACCATCAGTTATCCTCTCTTCACACTAAATGCCCATACCCATTTCTTCTTCTTGACCAGTACTAGAATGTTATTCATCTGAACCACTCTGCACGATTTCTACCTGTTAACGTTACACCTAACATTTCTCGTTCCATAGCTTTTGCGTTGTTGTCGGATGAAGTGGAGCACTTATCATTAGCGTTTATATTCCAGCCACATGGAGGCTAACGAAAAGGGTTCCACTCAAGTGTCCCTATGAATGCTCACAATTCAGTGCCAGGTGGCACAGCTCAACGTCATCGTTCGCTTCCAAAGTCACCAAGGTTTAAGCGCCGTTAGGCAAGAAAGGCATACAAAATCAACTAACTGTTAAACTAGAAAACTGTGAGGACATTTCGGTCATAGTTAACATTGGATATAAGCTCTGTGGATTGGTCATCTTGCTGTCTCAAGGAAAGCATAGTATAGGGGACCCCGGGCAATTTCTGACGTCTCGGACCTGTTGAACATTCGTCGAAAGTGGTTCACACGTACGAGTACTCGTTTATTATGGCAGGTAGTATCCGTGAAAAAACAATAAGGGACACTTAAGCTTTGCTTTTAAGGTTATGACGCGACGGCTTTACTACCTCCTGTCGGTGGCAACCCTTGTGGTTCCTTGCTCTGATAGATGTACTCTGCCACTAACTTAATGACTAATGTCTTAATTTATGTGCCCCTATTATATCAGAAATGCTTTTTAGCATACAGACGTAAGCTAGCATATGATATGGAAGACTACCCGACACAGATATGACGCGATAACGACCTGTGGTCCTCTGGGGGGCATCTGCACTGAGCAATCAAATGAAGACACGCAGTTTATACTGCGAAGGCCCCTTTCTCAACGCCGAAGACAGAAGGTTGCGTTGCACCCGGACGCATTTTCAGCCCATAAGAAAAGAACCAATAACACCGGCAGTTCATACTGCCCGCATGCCATCTACTGGGTCAGCGGCGCACATCATGCAGATTGCGAGGGTTCTGTTGACCGCCGCATGGCGCTGCCACTGTGACACGTCAAGGAAAGAGAATGATACCCTAGTATTAACTTTGCTACCCACTGAACGGCTACTTTCCTAATTGTAATCTCTCTAAGTATACACATACTAAAAGTATACAATCGTACCGCGCCAATTTGCGTGGAAAGCCACACGTCATACACATTGTTGTGGCTGTAGAAAGAAGGAAAATAAAATGCACGGGCCTGCTACTGGCTCTGTAGCTGAGCCACCTCCGCTGCCTCGTGCGGACAGGAGAGGAAGTAGAGACGAAAAAAAAAAATAGAAAGATGCACGCCGCAGCAGCCGTTGTCCACCACATAAGCGGTGGCAATGACGGCCTACAACAGATAAAAATTCGATGGCTGGCTAGCCCCCACCGCAAGCGGCGTTGACCTACCATAGAACAGCCACCCTTCACCACCTCCCACCCCACATACATAAACGCCGGCTTGCCCGCTAGGTGCATAGGCGTGCCTTGTGTTACCTACGGTGGAAAGCCAGTCCGGCTCGCAGCACAAGAGCTGTGAGTAAAAGTTGCGCCTACAGTTAGTGAAATCTTCATGCAAAATTGATTTATTTAGAAAGTTAAATCATTTGCGATATCGGCAACGTTTAATTTAATTCGTATTGCACGCTATGTTTTATTAACTTTCATTCCACGCTGGACGTCGCGTTTAACGTTGTGACCGTTGTTAGGCCTTTGAGATTTCCGCGCGAAGTCATGAGTGTGTGACGTCGCCACCCAGTTGACTAATCAGGTTCGCGATCAACTACACCGACGCCAGTATTTCTGCTACAAGGGCTCTTTAATACTCTCGCCTTAAAATAAGTCCCAGTTGTCAACACCGTACCAATGCAGTGAAAATGAAGTCATGCACCACATTCTTTCCATTCCTTAATCATCCATTTTTCGCGTTCTGACTGATTTCACTTCAGTAATTACTGAACGGTTAGCAAATTTTGGTTATACGTCACTCTTCAGCACTGTACACATGGGCACATCAGTTTTCAAACGCGTTTACTAAACTGCAAATGGTATTGCGTGTTCTATTTTCCTCCAAATGTTCCACCTGCTCTTTATCTTGGGGGCCTGGTCACAAAGGGGCACATTGAGTGAGTCTGCTTGGTGAAGCATATGGAAGAAAGTTTATGGTAGTGCCTACCGAACAATCTCTTCTGAGGAGGAGCAGCGGAGAATATGAAACAACGTAAAAATTCCCTTAGTCACTCAGAGGGAGAATGGCACCTCTGCGCCCACGCCTACGAATAGCAGTAATTTTCCCTCTCTGCTACCGGGGTACTGTCAGCATTAACCTTAGTAACGAGCATGCATCGTAGATTCCAAGGTGCGGATGAATAACGGACCAGGGCCCGTATTCCGAGTTTGCGTCGTTATCGAAATGTAGCTATCTCACGTGACCTCGAGCCATCTGATTGGTCGAAACGCCGGAACTAGGTGTTGCCACTGCGGAACCGGAAGAGGTAGCAACATCATGTTCCGGCGTTTCCACCAATCAGGTGACCCGAGGTCGGGGAGATAGCGACACTTTCGATAACAACGCAAACTCAGAATACGGGCCCTGCAGGGCTAGCTCACGAGCTCCACACACCTTGCTTGAGGTAGTAGATGACAAGGTTGAGGCGCGCCTCTGGGACAGCCCCGACAAGTGAGGGCAGCACTTGAAGGGCACCCTCGCCTCCACGAAACACCACCTGCAGAGAGGGGGGGGGGGGTATACCCCGGCCGATTGAGGTGCTTCTGGGACGGGATTTGCTCATTTAATGCACAATCGCACTCCATGTGCAGTGAACGTTTAGATGGCAAAGATACGATCTGGTTTGACTTGGTAAATACTACCTGTATTTGCATATATGAAATGGCATATAGGCTCAACGTCCCAAAGCAACACTGGCTATGAGGGGACTAAGTCTAAATCTAAGAGAAGCGATTAAAAGTAAAACAAAAGGTATAACAGTAGCGTATAGTCGTCGCATAATGGTAACTATAAGCTCCTCCATGATGTTTCCTCACTTGCTTTCTGGTACCAACTCAGCATGCCAACAAAGCTCCACAGTTATCATTTATATACACGCCTTCGCATCCAAGCGCTTCCAGTGAATCGGCTTGGTACTAACCAGGTTGTGCTTGATGAGGTCCTGGGCGTAGGTGAACGTCGGCGAAGCCCGCTCTCGTAGGCTTTTCAGCTCCGCCTGCAGGTGGGCCAACGGTTATCGATTGGTTCGCGGAGGATAGTGAGAACGGAGTGGGAGAGCCTGATGTATAATGATGCCCTCTAGGTGTTGCAGCGCCAATTGTTGGCAGTGAAGGACCAAATGTTCAGTACTCTCCTGCTCTCTACCGCAGAGGCAGCAGAGTGCTGCCTGAACCGCTGTAGAAGTGTGAAAACGCTGACAGTAGAGCTAAGCTAGCAGTGCACTGGCACAGGCCACAAAGAGGAGCGCACCCCCATTGTCGTCGTACAAGGCCTCCGGGGATCTTGTGAGTGTGGTGCAGAAGCATGCTTGACGTTTAGCGCATTGCTGCGCGTCACTGATTCGCCTACTCATTCCATATGCTATTCTGCACCACTCGGGACCAGTTTAGCTCGCTTCCCTCATATGCTGGTTGCCTCAGCAAGCCAAACTTGCGGATCAACGTGTTGCGGCTCAAAGTGCGGTACATGTTATGCCGACAGCTTTAAGGAAGATGTATACACTCGGCGTGGCCACGTACTGCCATGCATAGTCCGCAGCCGGCGGTCATATGCAAGCGTACTGCATGCCTGGCGTGCTTCACATGAGGACCTGCTGAGGTAAACTAGGGCCACTCTGCCCACTTCGCGCTGGCCGTGCTCTAACAAAGGCCGTATTTTGGTCGATAAGCAACGCAAAGCGTCTTCCGGAGTCAGGATACAGAGAGGCATAGAAAAGAAGTACCACCCATTACGAGAAGGGTAACAACGTGAACGCTTAGCTGCATTCTCAACTGGGTTACATGAATGGACACTCACACACCGCGCTCTCAGTAGTGATCAGTACCTTACAGACAAGCAGATACCCTGTAAAGAACACCGCCGATGATACCTCAAGCTCCTCAACTGGGACGCCATATTAGATAAGTTGGCCTGGGTTTCCTGGAAATACCAATACAGGATATCCCCCATAGCCCATACGACACTCCCCCCACCCAGACACACCCACCTTAGTTCTAAGGTTAGCCTATCTCCAGGGGTCCACAACAGACTCCTGGAAAGATGGAAGCTCCAGAAGAAATCGTACGTGACTGGCACGATAGTACTTGCGAGCGGGCTAGTTGGCTATACGACACTGACGACCTTTGGCACTGCATGGTTACACACACACACACACACGAGATTAAACCAAGATGTTCACACCGACGATGCCGAAAAAAAGAGCGAATTATCGGTGCGAACATCTTGCTTTAATCTCGTGTGTGTGTGCGTGCGTTTGTGGATAACTAGCAAGCGCCAGAGGTCTTCGGAACTGGCACGAGGCCTTATAAACTGGGCGGTGCCGGGACGCTTACTGCAAAGGTTTACACACCCTCAGAGAGCTGATTCTAGCCTGAGAGCCCAGCACCCGCTCTACCACTCCTCAATCCCCCCCTCCCCCCCCCCCCTTCCTACTTCGATAGTTACCACCATGTATCTGGGGACGCCCTCAGAGTCATATCCAACATCTTCTCCTGGATCAACCCGGGAGACTACACCCTCGTGCACCTGTTACTGCCCCGTGCATCCACCTATCCATCACGTTCACCACATTATTTTTCAATGACCGAAGGAACATCCCTCGCGGGGCTTGACGAACCTGGCCACCTGAAAGGAATGGAAGGCCTCTGAGGACACAGACAAGCGGATAATCGCCACGGATCGGGCCTTTGACATCATGAACCGACATCAGTGTAGTGGCGTCATGCTGGGACGAAGGAGCGTACGTGCTCTAAAAACACATTAGTCACCAATGTTTTTTCCTCTTCCAGCAGTTTTTGGTTTAATTTTAAGGCGATAAAGATGACATTCGTAGTGCAGCGTCGAATAGTGGAAGTCTGTTTTCCTTGACCTCAGTTCGAAACACACAGGCGACTAACAAGTTTTATTTATCTATTGTTTTGTAAAGGTGAATTCAGCTGCCATTTCGCTTTTTGCACATCGGCTCGGGATCTAAGGGTTCGATTCTCATGTCAAAAGTTCTTCCCAAGGTGACAGCTCCTGACGATTCGGCAATTACGTGGGGTTTTGTCACGTCACGCAAACCACTGACAGATCTGACACGAGTGTCGCTATTGCACGAGCCCGGAGGCTGCGGAGACCAATCGGGTTTTGTTCAGAATGCGTGTAGTAGAGCTATTGTACAAAACTGTAGAGGTTTACCTATTCTTGAACAAAGTCTCACGAGCGCTGCCATCGGCCTCAGGCTCGCTTCTGCGTTTGGTAAGTTTTTTGGCAACGGACTAGTCTGGCTTCTCTTTATATTCTGGAAGGCGCACTTTGGCACAAGGACGAATTACAAAAAACAATACAAGACGGTACGTGCGCGATCGTACCGTCTTGTACCGCCTTCGCGCATGTACCGTCTTGTCTTGTTTTTTGTAATTCGTCATTGTACCAAAGTATAGCGCACCTTCCTGAAGATGAAAAACCAACTAACCACCATTACAGTATTACTTTCTCTTTATTGATGGCTCCGCAGTCGGGCTGGAACGGCTGCAGTCTCTGTCTTGAGTGAGGTGGTGTGTATTTACAGAGGTCAAAACAAAGAGCGGCGGAGGTGGAACTTCATAAAGACGACGATGTTAAATGCATAGCGCGACAGTGTTTTGCCATCGAACTTGGTGGAGGCGATGTTTACTGCACAGCACGAGAGTTCAAGATCAAATATTCGCAGCCACATTACGTTGACGTTCGTCATAGGACCATGCAGTCGAGCGTAAGCTCTAAAAATGTGTTTTTGCATGAACCGTAGAGAAGGGGGGAAGGGGGGGGGGGCTCGAGAAGTGTACGTTGTGTACGTTGCTGATAAAGCCATCGTGAAGTCGTTTTATTCGGTTTGTCATCATCACAAACGATGCATATTTCGGATTAATCTCCGCCTATTCTGGCTAATACTCGCCCCACAGAGAATACAAAACACGCAACAAAAATAACTCCCGAATGCCATTCATCTGGGAAATTCCAACGTGACCAAGACAGCGGTTGATCCAGGAGAGCGTTTCTTCGAATTAATATGAGCGACGCAACGTTCAGTAGACCTTACCTCTATGTAAGTGACCTTGAAAAGGCTTTCTAGTGTTTAATCGGCATGCAGGTATCGTTCCGAGAGCAATCTTCTTATTTTGTACCGGTTTCACGTTTGTGGGCTGAGCCTGCCGCATATATATAGGCTTTAAAGCACGACGTGCCGCCTCGACTGCACACATGGAAACGCTACTGGTTTGTCACGTGGCCGATGTACCGTGATGGCGTCGGCTACTACAGCGCAGGTGCATATGATGTCGAGTCAAGCAATCGTTTTTGTGAGTCGTATACGTAGAGGGGCTTTCCACGTAGCTTGGCGTCGTCTCGTTACAACCACGAGATGAGTAAGTTGACTAGGGGAACGAGAAACTGGCTACGTCCATTGGTTTCTGAGGTGATTATGGATAATTCGGACAGCTGCTGCTACTATGCGGATGCTGAGAATTTCGACGTCTATTACCTGAGAATGTAAAAACTGCGGTCTCTTGCCCGCAGGTGTACAAAGGGCGATTAGCGCTTGGTCCTTCGCAAAATGATTAACAGCACTAACTTCGCAAAATAATTAACATAACAATGCCGGCACCTACGATTCCCATAACCGCTTTAAGACACTTGCCACCGATATGAGGCTGCCCAAATAAGAACGAGCGCAGTCACTCGCAAATAATTGACTGGTTTGTGGCCAAGGGTAAGTACACTCTGCAACACATTCCGAGTTTGGCTCAGGTTAGGATTAGGTGGAATAAGTTTGTCTTCGGCAGAGGGTGCAAACTCTATAGGAATAGAATCGCCGAGAGCTAGAGGTTCAGTCTTGAAATACACACCGCGATGGTCTTTGAGTTACTTGAGGTTGCTTGCTTCGCATCACCATCGCATCTATCTTTTCCGTTTTTCATGACCATCATCATTTATCACTTTCTGCGACGAAGAACGCTATACACTCGAGGTGCAGTCAGTGTACGTAATTTTGGGGGAGAAAAAGCACGAGCAAGAATAGCTCATACCACGTGGTGAGGTGTAATACATCGATATCGACTAATTCAACAACGAAACAGTTGTGACAGAAGCGCGCAGAGAGAAAGAGAGAGAGAGAGAGATCATCAAAGTTATGAACCCGCTCGCGATCTCGGCTTTCGCATAGAGAACATTGCTTTGCAAGCATGTATTGTACGCGAAAGGCTGGACACTTCGAGTTCTCACTACCCGCAGTTTGCACCAAATTCTAAGCAAGGCAAGATTTTGTAAGAGTGCAAATTTGTGAAATTTGCCATTTCGTGGCCTCAATCGGGGAGGCTTGTGCGGACAACCGGGCGTTTGTGCGTGGCGTCGTTGGACGCACGGCCGTCGATGCTCGCTCTATTTCTCCTGAAGGGCAAAATTTCGAGCTTGCTTCTGGTCATTTTAGACAAATAACAAAGCCCAAACAATTGCTAACAGATCGCCAGTGCATCCAAGCAACGTGCAGACTTCGTACAGGCTTCGTGACAGTATCCGTGCCGTCACTGAACGGTCTGCCTGGTTCTCATTGCTTTGTCAAAACCCAGTTTCAACTCTGGTTTTCTGCCGTTTGCTTTTTTAAACTACTGATCTGTATATCGAGAAACTGTTTCTTGTACAGCTGAGAGTGGCGTTTACAGAATGCAAACTCCATTATCAGCTGAAAATGTAAAAAAAAAAAGAGCAACATTGGTGTGACGGCTATTTAACCAGCTGAGTTGACTTCCTGCTTTTCCCTCTCTACTTTCTCAAAAAGTCTTTGCTTGCCTCCAACGAACTTAGTGTTCGTGCTTGCTCGCATAGGACCACGCACAGTGCCATGCACAGTGGCAGAAATCGAGCTGACAGCTGCGCGTTTTGTACTCGTGCGCCCTTGGCAAAAACTGTCGCAGACCTCCTGCTTAACAAATACGTAAAGTATGCCTCAGAACTTGAAGACAGGAAGTGAAAGTTTTTAAATAAATCAGACCCAACCATTGATTCTGCACTTGCATACTGCCACTGATTCTTTAAAAAATTACGAACAATATATAAGGGTTTCTTTTTCGAAAATCTGAACACAGTTGCAACAGGGGATCAGGAAGGACAAGGGCCGTCAATGTCCGCTTTGAGTTTCCTGAGGAAAAGCATTTCCAGTTTGCTTATGGTCATTTCAAAGGAGGTTTGATTTTATCATCTTATTTAGGCGAAATGCCTTTATAAGCTCAATATTGTCGACATGATTTCTGCCTCCGCGGAGGGTGTCACACAGTCTCTGCCAAGAAATGAATTGACTGATGAGTAAAAGAATGATTATATGAAGGCTGAAAACGTGTCGATGTGCAAAAAATTGTTGATTTGGAGTAATTAATTAATTGAAGTCAAAAACCTAAATCCGATGTCAAAATATCCAAGGATGTCGATATAGTGTGCAGATGGCGAAACAGCCACGGACGTCGAAATTGCAATATCGTGCAGTAAACGTGGGAAAAAGAGAAAAGGGAGCAAAAAAGGAGAAAATGAAGCAAAGGAATGAAAAAGTGGCAAATATAAATGCCTCGAACAAATATTTGAATTATGCTTTATTACACATAGCTTCTGTGTATGGAATTTTAATACTGTACAACATTAGTTGGGTTTTAGTGGCCCGCGTTTTTTCACCTTCCCGCCGCATTCAAAATTACACTCTCGCAGAGTGCAGGGGCTTGATGGTATCATTTTTAAATGAAGCACTGCAGTTTAATCTCCTTTCCAGCCTGTTATCTGCAGGATAGACAGGGTTTCTAGAGCCGGGTATAACTTAAGAAAAAAACGGAAGATGACCCTTAAAGGTGCCAGTCAATGGCTTCGGCCGTTTCTCATGAAACCGGGGTTAATCTGACCAACCCTTGGTGGTCCCCCTCCATCCACCTGACACACCCTGCGCTGTCACGTTAGATGTCCGAGATAATTATCCATTGCATCATGAGAATCTGTCGGCATCATTGTCTGCGAGGGGTGGGGGGGGGGGAAGGGAACTGTGAGGGGAAAAGCTGATTTCGTCTTCTTTTGTATCCGATTACAGTACAAAGCTTTTACACTGCTCCACGATATAGTATATAACTCATTTCATGATGCCAAAGGATAAAGTTAAAGTGGCAACCATTTTATAAGAAGTAAAAGAGTTGAACGTGCGCGCTCCGCCACGTGTCTGCTAACCCGTCCCTGTGCATCATGAGTTAGCAGCTACAGTCCTAGTCTCTATAGGTTTATTTATCGGCGACTGCGCCAGCGCGTTTGACTCTCTGGAATAGCGCTACGTTAGGCTCCCTGCAGTTATAGGCTGGCTGCGCGCTGCTACGACATTTACATGCAAGAACTTCAATTCCTCCCCTGTATTCCTTGTATATATACAGAATCCAAGATCTATTTGTTGACCAGAGACACCATCGCCTTGCCGCCTCATGGTGGTGTTCTTAAGCATATGCTTCAAAGATGGAAATGGAGCAGGTGAAAGTTGTCAGCCTTCAAAGCTCGTAAGTTTCGCTGTAAGTGACGTTACTATAAAACAGCATACCTCGGCTGCCTTGCCGTTGTAGAGGCGGAAGTGGTTGCACGCCTTCAGGTTGATGGCCGTCGCGCTGTCCGGGAAGTTCTGAAGGTACACGGCCAGGACCTCCTGCGCATCGCCGACAGAGGCACACGCTTGGATCCCGGCTATACCAAAGCCATCCGCCACGATGAGCGCGTGACACACGCTGACACTGAAGGCTATACCTTGTCCCCTACCGCGAAGAAAACGGGGAAGGTCGCCAGCGGGTGTCGAAGTGCTCACTTCGGGGTCATATTGCTTTTTCGCACAACAAACTTAATCTCTTCTAATATTCATGACATTAAGCCTCATTATCTTTAGCCTTGATAGTATAGACTAGCGCTTGTATAGAGGATAGTACGAAGCACAAGGAACGTTTTCGTAAACTTTCAGTGCAGCTAGTGCCGTTAAACTGCGCCTCTCCATTTCGCGTGTCGTGCATGTCACCGAAACACCAGACTGCTAATTTCCGGCTTCCCGGAGTTGGAACGCTACCAGATGAGCAAGTTACACTGTTTGCCGGATGACAAGAACCCATTACTAATTTAATGACAAAGTAACGTTCTGCCACGCATGCAAAACATCCCGTGGCTGTAAAGCGTCCATCCACACAATGACATTCACTGCTGCCGAAGGACGAAATGTGTGACTTTAATTATAGAGTGGCAGGCAAAAAGTTCAGTTTTAAGCAGGAATCTAAAAGCCCTATTTGCTTCTTCATGCGCCCATCATTTCAAAGCATTTCTTCTTTGACAAGCCGGTATCTTTAAGCAAACCGCCAGCAAAGTGCCAGTGAAATTGTTCCCGGACTCTGGCTTGGTTATTCTCGCCTATTTGATTCTGATTCACTGCCTGCGTCTAAAGCCGCATATCAGCGTGACCATGAGAAGTCTCGCCAAAGGCAAAATCATGGCGTACGTGAGGCAGAAGGCTCCGCGGTCAGACCGAAGTTCTTCGCAGGAGGTCGGAAAATACGTGTTCCGATGGTTTGCGACGGTATACGGTCAGTAAAATTAATAGCTGAAGAGGACAGCATCCGGACTAAGTGGTTCTTTAGTAGTGGCGGGACAGTCCACTCAGCCGCCGCCCTAACACACGAGTGGCGTCGGTGGCCATATTTGTTTGCAGGTTGCGAGGCGGTCGCTTGGGTGACCATATCCACTCAGACCGGTCACCAGATGCATTTCTGCACCGCACGAGCCCGTTACTTCCCTTGCACGTGCTTAAGGGGTGGTTCTTACGCGGTGCATTTGACGCATCATTCATTCATTCAATCAATCGATCATTCACTCAATCAGTCAATCAATCAGCGGGTGATCCAACGTTACGAGCTAGTCCAGTGAGGTTGGGTTGGGCATCACGCTAAGGCCAACAGCAACCTGAGCGCCACCAATGGAGAGATTTTCGCTGAATCGTTGTGTAAGGTATTTTAGAAGTGATCGTTTTCTTTACCTGTGACACGTCGTAGTAGTCCAGCTTGTAGTAGCACAGCGCCACGTACACGTTCAGGGCCAGGAAGTCCCTGTAAGAGTGGGGATTAATGGAAGCTGCACTCAGGAAAGGCAGCCATATTAGACAAACCATGTCAATTCAGATGGTCAAATCAAAAGGGGCGATACGCCCCGTGTTTCCCTGCTCTTCTGCAGGCGACCAGACGCAACCGTTCCCCACAAGTACGTATACGATGCATACGAAAGGGAAAATCTATGTTGCACGAAGCCGGCAATTACTTCCTCGGTTTCAATGAAAATAACTTTTTCTTCCTACGCAGTTCCACTTTCAATGAAATATGCACGTGAGACGTGGTCAAGGCTCAAGGGTTGAAGGCAAAAGACAAATCTATTCGGCTCCAGAAGGAGAAACCTGTGTTCCGGCTAATACTTCTCGCTTGTGCGCATTTGTGAATAGTAAAGTAACCAAGATGATCGCTTCTAAGCCATATATTGGGGCTCTTACTGCATTCTTTTCAGAGTGCACGACGACGATCGCAGCCCCATTTTGCTGTCTTCATTATCAGGTGCAGTTTTTTTTTAAGTTCCTTCTGACGATCCAGAGCATTGGCATCTCTGATAGTCTAAGTCGCTTTGGGACATTAAAAACGCCATAACCAACGATCCAGATAATGGCGCGGAGCTTCTTCGGAATATATTCGACGCACACGCTCGAAAAGTGCCGACGTCATGGATAGGTCCCGACGCGTCGCGCCGAATGAAAAATCATGTATCGGACATCTTGAACTGGCATGCGGTACACAGATGTCGCTCTATCATGGGCTTTTTGTTCAAAAAGCAAGAAAAAATTGTCTCACCTTTCTCTCTTCTGCGATGATGATCACAGACCGGGGCAGACTCAGGTGGTTAAGAAGCTCTCATTTTGGCTACTAATTACACTAAAGCAGAAATTGGCATATTGCCGTGAACGATTCAAGTCTTTATTTGTTCTTTTTTTGACAGCCGCCGGATTGTGATAAGGTCGTAACCTTAATTATCACAATAATTCTAGCGCGAGGATCGATTCTGTCTTTTGTTTTTGTTCATGATCTTTGTCGCGAGATGCTGCTTTATTGTTTTTTTTTTTTTTTTTTTTTGTCGCGCAAGATGCGTGTAGAGGAATCTAGAAAATTCCTACTACTCGCGTGTGTTTCTGCAATGTTCCAGATTACGCTAGTCACCGGTTGCAGTTTTATCGCGATCTTTCTCGTAGCCTCTAAACTGAGCGTTGACGCGTGCGACGAGCATTCCTAGTTCGACGACCGACGAGCACGTTGTTGTTATAGCCGCCGCCTATTTTCTTAGTTCTTTTGCGGGCGCAACTCAGCCCAATAAAGAGTTCATTACAGTGCTTCACCTACGTGTCTGTTCATTTGTGGCCTACGGCATTGTCATCACCACGTGGCAATATTAAGAAAACATTTTTGGGAATGAATGAAAAGGGGCCTAGTGCGGTAGTTCCAAAGGACTTCAAATGAATGCGCAAAAGACATGGACGGCTGCACCTGTTGCTGCAGCAAACAGTCACCGGATACATGCTGATGACGCCGGTACGAAACATCGCACGGGAAGTAAACGTGCACCAAGTGCACGTTGCGTGTAGCGTGGTTAGAGCACTCTCGGCGCCCTCTGGTACAAAGGTAGAACGGCGACATAACTTCCAACACTGCGCCCCACTTGCGGCGGTGACACGGTTAATATGGCGATCTTCTGCGCGAAGTCACGCTCGTTCGAATACTGTTGCGACAGCCGCATTTCATCATCCCTGGCCTAAGTGACGTCTACTGCGAGGCAAAAGCCACTCCCATCGGCCTTCAATTCCTCCGTACGTGTGTACAATTGATTCTCTGTCAGCCTCTGGTACGCATGCCTTTTCTAAGAACCTTGGGGTAGTTCATCACAGGATGTTTATGTTCGTGACGAATCCCGGTCAGACATTTTCCAGTATGGGCTCTGCTCATTGGGCGGGACCCATAGAGCCAGATATAACGGCAAGAGCGCTGTGGTTCTGCTGCAGCCCCTGCAAGCACGAGCGACAGCAAACGCTGACTCACCTGTTCTCGAGAAGGATGCGCTTGTAGATGTCGATGGCCTCCTGGTAGTGTGCCCTGCGACCAGATAGGAACGAACCGAGAATTCAAGACCGAATTCTCAACTGTCGAGGCTTCGCAACGTCAGCGCCAGTTTTTACCAGAAAACCAATTATATCAGGGCACCAAATCAGTCACGCGGCACATTTGCGTTATCTACGGTGCGATTCCGATGGGCGCCGTCACCTCTAAAACGACCGTCTGCTTATTTAAAAATACCATTATAACTTTATGCACTAACTAAATTTAGGCCGCTTTTAAATAAGTATCACTCTTCAAACTTGGGAGGCAAACATTACAAGAATAAAGAAATATCCGGAATGAGCTACTGCGCTTCCCTGGTGTTTGTGTGTTTAAAAGAAGTTTCTGGGCTTAGCACTACGAAGAGTCCAGGGGACGAGGGGTGGCTGCTGCAAGCATCCCCATTCCCGCTACCCCCTTGCAGCCTTTCCCTCCCTCCTGTTGCGCGTGGTTTGAAGCAGAAGAATCCGGAGGCCTGTGCTCGATGGAGTGGACCGCACAGATCGATAACGAGGTGACAACATGATGGCTGAAAAGAGTGCCATTTCAGGCGCTCTTCACTTAAGCTTCCAATTCGCGGCCGTGTGTTGTCTTGAAAATTGTGATTAAGAGTTTTGAAGGAGCAGAGAATCCAAATGTTGGTTGGATCTCCCCTTCTATTAATGATACGTGAGATATGAATAACCACGTGATTTCCGCCTATGAGCTGTAAATAATTTAAAATTCGATTTTCTCATCAGTTTCGGTTTGGACGGTCGAGCTATGGCTTTGGCGTCAAAGGTTAGTCTAGGTCACGTGAGAATGCGATATTCCTTTTTTCTATACAGGCTGGCTTTAGCTTTGTACTGAATTAAAACGTCCGCGGAGCGATTATGCCCCAGTTGTTGCATCCCCCATGCGACCTACTCCATTTTGACGTCACAGCCATCGATCGGCTGCTGAAACCGATACAGGTGAGCAAAGAAATTAAATTACAAATTATCAAATTATTTAGCGCTCGCAGGCACATAGCCCATGCGGATTCATATATAATATTAACTTACGCATAATTTCAAAGAAAACACATGACCAAGGTTATCTTTATACTTTAAAGCTAAAGGATCTCGTATACAGTGCATGCAACCGATAATGGTTCCCCTTTACAAGGCTGCCATTCGTGCTCGAGAGGCTATAACCTTAAAAGTATCTGCAACAAGGCGCTAGATATAACATAAGGTTGTAAGCTACAATTCAGTAGTTTTCTCGGGATATAGCTGAAAAATCGCACTAAAACTTCTCTTGGAGGCCGCACACCATCAAAATAACGAAAAACATTGTGGCGCTCAGCTGAGTGTTTGCGGCAATACCTGTTGCGCTAGTCTGCGCCAAAGTATTACCCCACAGGGACCACATAGATATGCAAGACAACGTCAGTGCTGGCCTGTCGCGCCACGGTACCCTGAATTGAGCGGCACAATGGCAAAACAACTGTCTAGTATTTATTGTCTGCGGAGGGATGGGCTCAAAAGGATGGCTAGTGACATCCCCATTTGAATCGGGTCGTGTCGAACTACACATTGGCCGTAAAATTAAAATGGCTGTTTTTATCTAATAATGATAAAGTATTGTATGGCATATCGAGAACGGAGTTGCCGGAAAAAGTGGCTTCCGGAAACCCGGTGGCGTCACCATCACTCATTAGAGAGTCAATACGTAACCGTTAATTATAATGAGCGCTGATGGAATGGTAAATGGCGTTACTAAATAATGATGAGGGTCATTACTGGCAACGATAGAGGCTTTCAGTGTGAAGACCTAAGTGTAAAAGGCCTTTAGAGTCTTTAAAAGCCATAAACGAGAAACCAAACTAGCAGGGGAGAGGAAGTAACCGGAATTAGAATGAATCAGCAAAAATGTGCCAAAGAAGCAATTACGAATAGATTAAGAATCACTCAGCAACAAAAAATGAATAGAAGCGATTACAAATAGATAACCCATATAAATAGAATCACAACAGACAGGAGACTGCGTAGAGTGGAAAGAAAGCCGTAACAATCCAGCCATTCGTTCGTGCTTTTCTGTACGTTGAGTCTTCTTTGCGCCTCGCCTAACAGTGGTGTTCCATATATGTGCGCACCACGTCATCACCACGTGCGCTGCCTCTTTCGAGGGGCAACAGGGCAACGCCTTGACACAGCACGCACCACCTCCGGTATGTTTCGACACCGGAACGTTGGCATCATCATCAGTGGCATCAAACGCCAGCACTGATTGTCTCCTTTGCGGTTCAGAAGAAACACTGCAGTATGTAGTGATGGGCTGCAGTGCAATTCAAACTCAGGCCAACACGGATTCACTATCGGCCGAATTTGGCTTTGAAGAGACTCGAGACGGAAATAAAAGCGCGGCGCTGGAAGTGACGATGCGTCGTCTTGGACGTTGATGACGTGAGACTTAGTTGCGGACATTTCATCCCGGCGGACCTCAAGTGACTCTGAGTGTCTGAAGCTATGCGGACAATTACTATTATTTTTTTTTTTTTTGCTTTACCTTGCGGTTCACGTGCGGTCTCCTCGTTTAAAATCGTAGGCAGTATCACCATCACGATTTAAAAGCTCTGATTTCGCCAACACACTTCATTAAAAAGAAACAAAAACGCAGCCACCGGATTGCTTAGTGCCGCCAGTGGTTACCAGCGAAACGTTCCAGCTATACCTCTAGCTATGCTGTGCGCTTCTCTCTTTTCCGCGGATGTTTTTCTGAAACTACATATTTTATTTATTACTTATCTTTTTATTTATTAACTTTTTTTTTTTTTTTTTTGCGCTGTCTGCACTCATGAATTGCCAACTCGCCCAAGCGCCTGTTATAGTCGGATTTACACTCCTGTTAAGGAACTGCAAACGAAAGCCAAAGACGAACCCCTAGACGCAGAAAACACATATTATGCCTAAGCAACCGTCAATGCGAGGCTCGCCGATCCGGTTACATATCGCACCATGCCCGATCCAAAATTCTACATTCTTATGCGCACATCAAAAAGTACAAAAAACAAACTTGTGCACTTATTACATGTGAAGGGCAGTGTCGAAAAAAAAAAAACGCCACCGCTGCCCATAAACGGAGATTTAAAGTTCGCAACCTGCATGGTATGCTGCCTTCGATATTGCGTCAGCGAGGGAACAGTGCGCTTCAAAATGCTCTGGTACTCTCTGGAACAGTGACGGATGTGAGTAGCGAGGCACAGCACACACCTACATGCATAAGTGGTAGAGCGCGTTAACGACAGAATTGAAGAACGACCGCTCACGAACACGTATTCAACGTAAGGCATCTGCGCGACCCGCAGTCCCCTGGCCGCGCGCACCCGACAGATGTCGCCTGGTATCGAGAGTAAGTAGAGTAAAAGCGCATAGTAGCAAACGTTTATTTGGGGCCTGCAGTATAACGCGCGCTCCAGACGGGCCCTACGTCGTCCTTTGGGCACTGGCCGCGCGGCCTGGGTCCCCTCTCGCCGTTGCCGGCTCATTGGTTCCCTGCCGGGCCAGCGCCTTGATGACCTGCTGGACGGCCCAGAGTTGTTCCTCTTGATTGTCACTCCCTGCGGCTGCCTCTAGTCGCGGCGGGATTAGCTTCTTCCTGGTACTTGTTGCAATTCCACAGAATGTGTGCGAAGCCGGCCGTCTCCGTTCGGCAGACTTTGCATTTGTCTGTCGGGTGCGTCTCGGGATACATTCTGTGCATCAGCGACGGGCTGGGGAGTGAACCCGTCTGTAGCTGCCTGAATAAAACGGCTTGCTCTCGACTGAGCCCCGAGCAAGGGGGTGGAAGAGTTCTGCGAGCTAGGCGGAACGCCTTGGTTATTTCGTTGTAGTCGGTTATTCGGTCCTTGGTTATACCTTGGCGCTGAACCACAGCGGCCAGTCGACCGAGGCGGGGTCCGTTAGCGCGCGCGCCTCGGCGTGTGCTGTCTCGTTGTGGTTGGCGTTGCGGTCTGACGCCTCGCCCGCGTGCGCCGGGAACCACTTGATTCTCACTTGTTTGCTGCCATCGTCGTTCTTTGTAGAACAAATGGTCCGTAGAGAATAGGAGAGCGAAATTGCTACTCAGCGGCGCAGAAGGACGGAGAAGCTTAACTCATCGGATCCGGATCACAGTGCGTGCATCCCAAGCCGAAACGCAGAGCCAATTTGCTTTGACTCGCTAGTGGCGTCACCGACATCAGCGTCAGCGGCATCAATCAGTAGCTGCTCGAGATCGCTGATCGGGAGGTCGCGGGAGGCGACCTCCCGATCCACAAAGCTGCCTTTATGACAAGAACTGTTAGTGGAGGTTTCCGAACGTCTGAAGCTAGCGCTCTTCCACTTTTCTGGATTTTATATCGCTGTGAGCTATTTGTGATCTCGACATCCTTCGGGATGGCGGGCGCACGACCCCTGCGCCCACCCGCCACCATCGAACAGGCTACAGCGTACTCGACGGGTCACCTTGACGTCGCGGACGTGGAGCTTCCAGACTCGGCAGATGACTCCACCGTGACAGAGATGGATTCCGACAACAGCTACACGCCTGTCCAGTCGCGCCGCCTGAAAAGAAAGCTGCGCCGAACATCAGTAATGAGTGAGACATCAAAGAAGAACGCTGAAAAGCAAGGGATCTTCTCCGTGGCCTTCGTACCAACAACGGCAACGGCGAATCTGAATGTGATAAACAGACAGCACCTGACGCAGTTTTTCGACCAGCTGGTTCCCGGTGAAGTTGACGAAGTCAGAATTAATCCCTGGAAGAATGTCCTGACCGTGGATGTCAAATCCCAGGCAACAGTGGACAAGCTGAAAGGAATTGGTGCGCTAGGCAACATGCCGGTCCGTTCCTTCCTTGCACATGGGAAAAAGACTACTGCAGGTGTAATCAGCGACGTTGACCCCGAGATAAGTGAAAGCGATCTCTGCACGCTGATCAAATCTACGGCGCGCATTGTGGATGTTCATCGATTCGGCCGCTCAAAGTGCGTTAAATTAGTCTTTGAAACTGAATCCCTCCCATCCCACGTTAAAGTGGGCTATGTGAGGCACCCAGTTCGGATGTATGTTCCAAGACCTGTTCAGTGCCACAAATGCCACAAGATCGGACATGTGAGCGCCGTTTGTCGAAACGAGGTATCCTGCCGTCGATGCGGCGGTACGCATCCTCATGACGCATGCGAGACGGAGACTGTCAGGTGTTCTAACTGCTCGGGTGCCCATGAATCGACGGCTAAGGACTGTCCTAAAATTCGGGATGAAAAACGTATACTAAAAAAGATGGTGAGAGATAACTCGACTCATCAAGAAGCGGCCGCGTCTATTCGTCGTCGCAAGCACCGTTCCCGACGCCGACACAAGGAATCGGAAGGCAAGCCTAGCCTGGATAAGTCAACTTCAGAGTTAACGTCAGCTCAGGTGCCACAACAGATTGAGTCTAATCCCGCTAAGAGTACTCTTGCTGTAATGTCGCAGACAGTGTCACATGCCAAGGATCAGACAGAGGCTGTTGTATTACCTACCGCCTCTGATGCTGAGTGGCCAGCTCTACCATCAATGGCCAACGCCAGGCCTAATCCCAGTTTGGTTGCCACACGTACTGAAAATTCCGACATCCCCGACAGCCAGCAGGTAAAAGAAATGCTGAAACAGCTGGTTCGTTCAATGCGGGTGCTGCTCTCCAGCATCAACACGCAAACAGCAAAGTTTGCTGTTCAGTTTTTGGACGCATTTGAGCCGCTCTTGGCGGCATTGCAATAATTCACAATGGCGCAACAAACTAACCCCACCTCTGTGACGATGCACTTGCGCCGCAGTGTTGTGATGCAATGGAATGCCCGAGGCCTGCGTGGTCGGCTGAGTGACTTCCGACAGCGGGTACAGAAGTACCGCTTTCCTGTGATTGTGATCTGTGAGCCCAACATGCCGGCTGCTTTCCGCCTTTCTGGATATGTTCTGCTATGGTCTAGAGAAGCAAACGAAACAAGCAAAGTGCTGGTATGTGTACGCCAAGACATTGCGCACGTCCGCCATGCTCTGCAGCCCCACAACACGAACCACTACATTTGTTTGACGTTAACCCTGAAAGGACGAGTATGTTCTGTAATTGGCGCTTATATTCCACCGAGGGATGGCTTGGACAAATCATATCTATTTTCAACAATCCAGTGTTGTGCAGCTCCTCGTATTATTGTGGGGGACTTTAATGCTCACCACCCTCAGTGGGGTAGTGCAATAATGAGCAATAGAGGAAGAGACCTGGCAGACTTTATGCATACGCAAGATCTCGTCAATATAAACGACGGCTCACCGACGTTTCTACGCGGAACAACCTACAGCAGCTGCTTGGATGTGGCGTTTGTTTCCAGAAACCTCCATCCCTCCGTTTCTTGGTGTAGTGATGTGGAAACACATGGGAGTGATCATATACCAACGTACATATGCATCAAGTGGTTTGCACCTGCCACTTCACCTCGTGTGCAATACACAGACTGGCCCGCCTTTAGGGCAGCGGTGGAGACTTCCAGCGTGGACCTCCAGTCACCATCTCAAATAGAGGGACTCATTACTTCCTCTCTCAGTGAGAACACTCGCTATGTTAGTGTGCCGGTGTCAGTGTCCAGCATCGACGTGGAATTCGAGCGGCTTCGCGCGATCCGTCGGCGGGCTGAAAGGAAGTACAGAAGAACGAAATCCGCGCAAGATCTCGCACTTTCTCGCCGAGCTAAACGTCAAGTTTTGCGTCACCTGGAGAGGTTAGGACGACAACGTTGGAGACAGTTCTGCTCATCACTGGATCCCCGTAAGCCCCTGTCGCGTATCTGGCATGTTGCGAGAAGCTTGCGCACACCTCCGCGAGAAAGGCACCCTTTTCGTGCCCTGGCCCTTTACCAACGCCGCAATGAAGTTGACGTAGCTGAAGATTTTTGTAAAATGGTTGTGGGCACAAACCAGGCACAGTTACCAATTTCAGAGGTTTTTGCACCACCTTCGCCGAATGATCAATACGACGTGCCCTTTACAATAGCTGAATTAGACGCCGCTCTTGCTTCTTGTCGGCATTCATCTGCACCTGGTCCTGACGGGATTACTTATTCAACCTTATCGAACCTAGGCAAGGATGGTGGAACTGCACTACTTAATTATTTCAATGATATATGGGCTTCTAGTACTGTTCCTGAACACTGGAAAATTAGCCGCCTGGTTGCTCTTTTAAAGCCTGGAAAGCCTCCTCTCGAACTTACCTCATACCGGCCAGTTGCCCTAGCAAGCTGTGTTGGAAAAGTTATGGAGCGCATGGTGCTGGCAAGACTTGAGTGGTATCTAGAGAGTAATGATCTTTATCCTAATATGATGACTGGATTTCGCCGCGGACGCTCTTCCATTGACAGCGTCATCGACCTTGTGGCGACAGTAGAACACGAAAAGCGTCACCGTCGACTAGTAGCTGCTGCATTTTTAGATATAAAGGGAGCTTACGACAACGTCCTCCATGAAGCTATTCTTGATGGACTTGACGACGTGGGAGTTGGTGGCCGGCTGTACTTGTGGATTGTAAGCTATCTCAGCGGCCGTTCTGTTTACATGACTACGCCTGAAGGAGATACTACCCACTTTCAGGTCGGTCGTGGAGTTCCACAGGGAGGAGTTCTCAGCCCAACTTTATTTAACGTTGCGCTAATTGGCCTGGTGAGTGAACTGCCAACATCCACATAAGTGCATATGCTGACGACATCTGCATCTGGGCCTCTGGTTCGACGCGCCCACAACTACGTGCGAGACTGCAACGAGCTGTGTCATTAACATCGATGTACTTACGGCGTCAAGGTTTATTTTTAGCGGCAGAAAAGTGTGCAGTGATCGCGTTTACGGGAAAATGTGTCAGCCGCTACCCGATTACCCTTCATGGAGTCGTAATACCATACGTCTCCAGGCACAGATTCTTGGGAGTAATTATTGACCACCGACTATCCTGGTCGAAACATATTGCTATGGTGAAGAAGAGGCTAATTAATTTTTGCCATGTACTTCGTTACATAGCTGGCATCAAATGGGGTCCAACTGAGCGCTCCTTAATACGCCTTTACGAGGCTCTGTTTGTTGGCTACATCCGGTACAGTCTCCCAGTACTCTCTAGTATGAGCATTTCCTGCTTGCGGACTTTAGAGAGCGTGCAAGCGCAGGCACTGAAAATATGCCTTGGACTGCCCAGATGCACCTCTAACAAAGGCACAATTGAAGAGGCACACGCTCGCCCAATGTCCATATACTTGTCACACGAACCACTTCGTGTATATTTACGAGCACTTACAAGACACCGTTTTCACCCACTAAGCAAGATTCTGGATGAGAGGCCGGACTGCAGTTTTACAACTGCACTCCGCTGCCATCAGTCGCAAGTACCGACAGGATATGCCCTCCCATATCATCCCACCCAACCACCATGGACGATGGATAAACCTTTTGTGCACCTTCGTGTTCCCGGAATACTAAAGAAATCAATGGTACCAATTAGTGGACTCAAACAACTTACTCTGGCACACATCTGGTCAGAATATCCCAGTTATATTCACATATACACTGATGGATCTGTGTCAGCACAGGCATCCGCTGCAGCTGTGGTCATACCAGCTCGGAAAACGACTCTGCATTTCCTTTTGGGACACACCTCTACATCAACCGCTGCCGAACTTGTAGCCATTCGAGAATCTATTCGCTATATATGTGGGGAACCACCTCAAAAATGGTGTATATTCACGGACTCGAAGACTGCATTACAAATTTTGGAAAACTTCTTACGCCACACTGCCTATCAGTCCCTGGCACTAAACATTATCGATCTCATCACATCTGCCCAGCTGCAAGGCCACACGATAATGTTTCAATGGATTCCTGCCCACTGCGGCCTCCATGGGAATGAGCAGGCCGATGTTGAAGCGAAAAGCGCACTCATCAATGGCTTCCAAACAGCTGTGCCTTTTTCAAGAGCGGATACGACGTGTCTTCTAAAGAGTTATATGAATATTGCTACAGCAGCTTACTGGGCTCAACCAGACGCCCGACACATCCGTCTAAGAAGGCTTGATCGAACATTTAAATTTTATGTTCCGCGTGATATTCCGCGTCATCACACATGCTTGATACATCGACTTCGTTTAAACGTGGCTTTCACGCGCAAATACTTACATTTAATTGGACAGCTGGACTCACCGGAATGTTTAACTTGTGGCATCCCAGAGACTGTGGACCATGTATTATTGGTGTGCCCAGAGTATGCGAACGAAAGAAATGTGCTAGCTGCTTCCTTGAAGCGTTTAGACAAGAGGCCTCTGTCGGAGGAACTGCTGCTGGGCGCTTGGCAGGACAAGGGGAAGGGCGTCCAGGCAGTGCGCGCTCTTTGCCGTTATTTGAGCGCCAGCGGACTTGATTCACGTTTGTAAAGCAAGCTGCTGTGTCTGTATATATATTTCATATGCCTTCTCCCACATCGTCACCCATCATGACCTTCTTTCTTCTCTCCTTCCCCTTCCCCAGTGCAGAGTAGCAGGCCAGATTTGAATTATTCAGGCCAACCTCTCTGCCTTTTCCTTTCAATAAATCCATCTATCTAAGAACTGTTAGCGGAGTGTTTTTTGAAAGAATATTAATCTGGTGAAAAATTTAAAAAAGTTGTCTGTAATTGTACATACGTGTCTTGCTCGAAATCTTTGCTTCAATCTATCGAAAAAGGTGAAACAGCTGATGAGGTCCGCTAAAATTTCGCATTAGGAAGTAACGTAATCGTGGGCAATTTTTTTTTCATCACAATGTTCCATACTATGGTTCCAGCGAATTTCTTGTCATCGATCGAGGGGCGGCGTCCATGCCCTTATCCTGCAACAGATCATGCACGATACAGCAGTCATTGTTGCGCTACAGCTTATCACCCTCATGCGAATGGGTTGACCGAGTGCTTAAACGAGAGACTTGCAGTTATGCCATCTATGTACCTGCTAAAGCGTCACTGGAAAAGAGCAGTGGCTAAAGTGTTCATCACGGAGGTGTACCTGAGGCAGTGGATGGAGGCGAGCGATAGCTGGTCCTCGAGGATGTCCTGCAGGCTCTGGTGGAGCGCCATGAGCCGCTTCTCGTCGCCCGCCTTATGGGCCAGGTGGAAGAGCAGCCTGCTCTGTAACTGGTTCTTGGGACCCTTCAGCACCGATGCCTCGGCCTCGCTGTACATGCCCAGGTGGAACTGACAGCATGCCAGGTAGCTCCACACGTCCTATTTAAAGGGACACTTTAGCTTATTCACAACGTCAGCCCCAGTAAAGGAGGGGCTCGTGCAGGAGCGGGATTGCAAATATCGATACAGAAACTAAATTCTATACAAATAGAGTCCGTCACGTTCTGTGCATGCTAATTAAAAATTTGGTATTTTATTCTGAACTGTTAAAGGTGCTCGGCGCAGCACGGTAAAGAACTCGTTTTCAATGAAATCGGTGCCTTTACATAACCTGAGTAAGTCTCGATCGAAACGGCATTACAGCCCGCTTGTGAAAGTAGTATGCGGTGATGTAAACGCAGTACTTTCCAGTTTATTTTCGCTGATCCACTACCACATAGTTTCGGACTCGGCGTCGAAAGTAGGTGATTCAGTGGCGACGAAAAACCTTTGCAGGTTAAAATACCTTCTTTTTGCCAGGAAAAAGTTCTTATAGCCACAAAAGGTAACGGCGCAAATTTTTTTACAAATAATATTATAATTTTATGTAATGTCTATTTCAGCTCTATTGAAGGTGCAGCTGTCAACGCCCCAGGAATGCCTACCAAGGGCGGTGGCATGCTTTTGTCTGCCAGTAGGTCCTGGTAGATGCGCATGGCCTGCCGGTACTGGCCTAGGTGGAAGGCGCAGTAGGCCGTCCACAGGGCTGCCTCTAGCTGCGACGAAGTGGAGGCGGACCCCGACGGTGCCCCTCCCGTGAACTCGAGCAGCGCCATGGCACCCGTGAAGTCACGCTTCTCCAGGAACTCCTCAAGAGTGGGCAGCCGTCCTTCGGCAGCCAATGGTGCTTGCGAAGAGGCGCCGCGGTCGTCCAGGCCGGCGGCCGATGTGGACACCGCTGGCTTGGTACGGGACAGCAGCTGCATACAGCAATAATAATAACAATAATAATAGTGTGATCGAATCCCCCGAGGCCCATCTTGCCCCAATGGGACTTCGCTGCTCTTCTAGAAAATCCGAGCTACTCATCTACCACCCCCCAAGACCAGGCCGCCCGTCCAACGACTGGCGCCGACACCACACACCATGCATAGAGTTACACGACAGGGATGGAAATCGCATACCCACGGTCGATAAAATACGAATTCTAGGACTAATCATCCAAAGCAACGGGTCCAACTGGGCGATGCTTGACAGCATCACGATCAAGATTGCAAACGCGATCCGGATGTTTCGGCGCATCATGAATAGGCACAGGGGACTGAGCGAGGACAACGCTATTCAAATGGTCTATGCTTTTGTACTCTGTCACATCACATACGTGGCTGCAATGCTCAACTGGAAAAAGGAACATCAGAGAAGGCTTGAAGTACACATACGCCGAGCTTTCAAGACAGCGTTGGGGCTCCCCGATAATGCCTCCCCTGAACTACTCTTACAGCTAGGAGTGCACAATACCCTTGCCGAAATCATCGAGGCACAGCACACGGCACAGATTGCACGCCTATCAAGCACCAAAGCGGGCAGAGAGATTCTCGTTAAGCTCGGCCTGAACACCATAGTAGAAAAGGACAACGTCCTGCAGTTACCTAAAGTCGTGCGAGAAGCGATCAAAGTGTCCCCCTTCCCAAGAAACGTACACCCGATCCACAATCAAGGAAGAAGGCTCGCCCGCGCCAAAGCCCTCGCTGCGGACGCGGCACAGTTCCCCGACCAGACAGCTTTCGTGAATGCAGCGTACATACCGGGAAAGCATGCCTACTCGGTAGCAGTAGTCGACGGACACGGGCGTACGCGCAACTCACTCACACTTTACACCAAGAAGCCAGAGGTAGCTGAACAAGCAGCGATAGCACTAGCTCTAAAAGACTCGGACTTCACAACTGTATACAGCGACTCTAGAGCAGCCACTCGAGCTTTCGCCAAGGGCGGGATAGACAAGACGACGCTACGGATCTTAGGCGGAAGTAACATCACCGATCACTCCATCGTATGGTTCCCGGCACACATGGGCAGCTTAGGGGGCGGCCTGCGGAATCTCAATGAGATCGCACACGAGGCGGCGCGAGGACTCATCGACCGCGTCCCTCCGGTTTCCCCTGCTACTCCACATATCGAGTACAGAGATCAATTATTCACGTACAACGAGCTCACTAAGCACTTTTATCTAGGCAGACGAGCATTTCCCCTCCCGGATAAGAAATTAACCCGCAGCCAATCAGTCACGTTACGCCTGCTCCAAACGAACTCATACCCCAACCCCTGGCGCATGAAGCACATCGACCCAGACTACGACGGACAACATGTGTGTGAACGGTGCAGTGACCGTGTAGACTTAAACCATATGCTGTGTGGTTGTGCATCGAGCGACGCCTACGCCAAGAACAAGGAACATTGGGACAAAGTGTTAAAAAGTGCTTCACTACATGATCAGCTTCGGGCTGTCCAGGAGGCCCGCGCGGCGGCGGAGAGCTTCGGGCTCTCTGTTCCGACGTGGGAGCTGCCCTCTACACCTGGCGCCTAGCCGAGTGTCCTCCAGGACCCCTACTGTGGGAAATAAAGTTTTGCCAAACCAAACCAATCCCAGCCTCGGCGGTCGCTTTTCGATGGAGGCGAAAAGCAAGGCGCCCGTGTGCTGTACGATGTCAGTGCACGTTAAAGAACCCCAGGTGGTCGAAATTTCCGAAGTCTTCCACTACCCCTCTCTCATAGCCTGAGTTGCTTTGAGACGTTCGCCCCGCCGGGGTGGTGCAGTGGTAAGACGCCCGACTACTGCGCCGGAGTACCCGGGTTCGAACCCGACCTCGGCGGCTGCGTTTCGATGGAGGCGAAACGAAGAGGCGTCCGTGTGCTGTGCGATGTCAGCGCACGTAAAATATCCCCAGGTGGTCGAAATTACTCCGTAGCCCTCCACTACGGCTCCTCTTTCTCTCTTTCCACCTTCACTCCCACCTTCCTCCCTTCCCTTACGGCGTGGTTGCGGTGTACAGAAAACAAGTGAGACAGTTACCTCGCCTTTCCCTTCCTATAAATAAATCAGAAACCCTACAAACCTACAATAATAATAATTGGCTCACAGGAAAGGAAAAGCGCAGTAACATGTTTCTGTGAACACATATGAACCGCATCGTAATGGAAGGAAGGTGGGATCGAAAATCGGAAATAAAAAAAGCGGTGCCGGTAGTTTAAGGGCTCTGGAGTAATTTTGACCACCTGGGACATTTAACGTGCACTGGCATCGCACTGCACACGGACGCCGATTCGTTTCGTCTCCTTCGAAACGCAACTGCCGGTGGTACACTACGAACCAAATTTTGATTATTCCGGGGTCCCCTATTTTGGCAGCTCTTTCTAGCCATCTTCTTTTAATCCCTCCTTTCTCCCTTCCCCTGGCGCTGTTCAAGTGCCCACCCAGAAGTGTGACAGATACTGCACCACCCTAAGAACGCCATTGCTTATGGCCTATGGAGGCCTGAGCTAGCTATCGCCTCCACCTTTCCACTGAAGCTGACGCGCTTCGTATGAAGGTTTATGGGAGGTATGGTTTGGGGTGACAAAGGTTGTCGGTGCGAATCCCTAGCGTTCACTAGGTTCTGGCTCTGCTAGTAATTCTGTGCTCCGGCTGTTACAAGCTGAATCACATAACTCCGAACTTTCTGCATCAAAAGAGGTAGTCCAAAATGTTTATAGGAATGGTGGTGCTCGTAGTCCAACCTCGATGGTTCACAAACTGGAGTACAGCATGAAAAACTTTTATTGCGACGAATGAGTACCGCTGATGCACAAGAATAACTCGATCTTCAGTGATGCGAGGAGTAGCGCAATTGTAGTCTGTAAAATAGTATTTAAGTTGCATAATGTTTGTGATGTACAAAGAACATATGAGCAAAACATTCAAGATAAACATTATTGTAATTTAATTTTTCGATGTTATTATAACATGAATTATTTTGCTAATGAACGTTGTTTTCATACATTTTGTTGTTTTAATACAAACGCCGAGTCGCAGCACGTACTTTACCCTTTTCTGTGTCTTTTCACGAACAGTTCTTAAAAAGAAACGGATTTATTTATAGGAAGGGAAAGGCGCGGTAACTGGCACTTGTGTTCTGTGGACACCGCAACCGCGCCGTAAGGGAAGGGAGGAAGATGGGAGTGAAAGTGGAAAGATAGAAAGAGGAGCCGTAGTGGAGGGCTACGGAGTAATTTCGACCACCTGGCGATCTTTAACGTGCGCTGACATCGCACAGCACACGACGCCTCTTCGTTTCGCCTCCATCGAAACGCAGCCGCCGAGGTCGGGTTCGAACCCGGGTACTCCGGCACAGTAGTCGGGCGTCTTACTAACAGTTCTTTAATTCTTTGTAACTAAGCTATTGAGATGATGAGTGCACACACAAACCTCGCTTTGGGACGTTAAACCCCACGTACCAAATCAAACCATAATTTTTTATTAGAAAATGCCTTCACCGGATAGTTTAAAAGTCGCATGTATGTTGTGCTGGGTTGCAGCGCGGTCATTTAGGCATCGATCACCCTCATTCATCGCTATTCTTTACAAAGCATTTAACTTCTGTGTCAAACTCGTGCAGGGTTGCTTTTTTCATTTACAAGAATGTTACATTTATGTTAAAAATTTTATAGGAAGAATATTTATCGTAGCATATATACACACAGCGCTAGAAAAAAGGACATTAAGAACATCGAATTAACGTTCGACTGTTCGATGCTATGTTCGGCATAAATACAATAATACTTGCACGAAACTGAATGCATATTCTTCTATATATGAAGCGAGGCATTTTGCGCAACGTCAATTGCAGTCTCTGCTGTCAGAATGGTTTTTCTGAAACTGTGTTTTTACTCACCATAGCTGCAGTGGAAGTCAATTCACTAATTGATGTGACATGCGCTGGTGCTGAAGTTGCCGAAAAGAAGTTGCTCTTTGTAGCACACGGCAAAAAGCAACTACTTTCGCGTGTGTACAACTGGCGCGCGCAGTCGTCATGGTAGCAGACGACAAAAAAAATAAAAATAAAACGTGGATGCTGTAAATTTTATTGTTACAAAGAACTATGAGACACTTTAATTAAAGACGAAAATGTTTTTGTTTTACTTTGAGGTTCTGCAGGCTAGACAATTTATTCTTGCACAACGAAGCGAACACGTTTATGAATGGGGCACTGCGCCTCGGCCAGGCTCGTCCTCAACTTGTTTACGTTACGTAGTGCAGCGTTGCTCACATGCAAAAGACTTGTGCTACTTGTGCCTCGATTCCTGCGCTTGTGTTGCACGTGTCGTCGGCTGCGTCGATCCATCTTGATTCTCGCAGAGTCCAAGCGGTTCGCAATGGGTCGTCGAATTCCGAAAAGCCGCCGACACAAGAAACTGAAGTCCGTTGATCCTTTCCGCAAAGATGCCGGCGCGTCCAAGCCTGTCGAGTGAGTCACGCTGCCCGAACCCCACCGTGTCGGCTTTCACGCGTGCCTTTATCATCTCTAGACTGTGTTTTGGATGCTCTTTGTGCGGCAAAATTGTTTTCATTGCCGATTTCGCTACGTATGCTGCCCAGAAAACTGCGCACGCTATCGCGGCTACTCGGCTGGCTCGGCTGCCATCCAGCGAAGTGAGCGAAAAGTGGAGAAAGCGTATCCGTACTTTCGTATCCAGGGTCTCGCCATCGTTGGAAACGCTGTGAAGAATCGTTTGGGGCGGTCTTTTCGTGCATTTTTCTGCAATGCCCATTTCGTGCTGCGTGCCTTCCTGTCGACATACAGGCTTCCGAGACGAACAAGGAAATAAGGTAAGTTTACGTTTTTGCGACACTGTGTGCACGAAACTATATACATGCGTACAAAGAAAGCGCTTTGCATGCGCTTAGTTTCAGCGTCACTAACGTTGAACTAGTGCCTTGTGCTTTTGATTTGCTTCTCGGGCCGATCATTGCTTTGGCAGCTGAAAAGAGCGCTCTGAATGAAAGGGCGCCTGTATGGGAGGCTGCAAGGCGCGTCCAGTTTGGCTGTCAGGAAATTTACCACGTTGCAAACGTCTTTGCCACCCATATACGTTCCACACGTGTAATCGTATTTTGCACTGCTTGGTTGCTTATACTCTGTAGGCAACCGAGTAGACCATGATCTGTGTTCGATTAAGGCATCAAAACTTTTGTTAAAGTTAGGTGCGTCGCCGATGTTTGCTTGTTCTGTTGCACGAATCAAACTTTGCATTTATTTCTAGCAAAGCGCGTGCAAAATCTCATCTTGTAACACCTTTCAAATAAACCAGTGCTTCTGCATTGCGGTAGGTATTAATTATTAGTAGTGCAGAATAAAGTGACCAGAAAGCAGAAATTTTAAATGTAAATGGCCTGGTACTGAGCGCAGGCCTGTACCAGCCGCCGTGCTTATCAGAGCAGTTTAAAAATGCAGTTGATTTCAGAACTTTATTGAATGTTCATGAAAGTTATTCAGCACTTGCGAAAAACGAATAGATGACTTCTGGCATTTTGTCTGCCAATTTCTTGTTAACTATTAACCATTAGACAAGTGAGAAAAGTTTCAATTCGCAGGTTGGGATGCACCAAAAGGAACTGCCAGTTTCATTATTTCTTATACAGGAACATACAACTTTTATAGAAACGTGTAGAACAACACAAAAATTACTTGAAAATAAAATTCGGAATGAGAATATGTGCAGACAGTAGCACTGCATGGGGTGTTGTTTTTAATTTCACACTTTTGTAGTTTACATTGAAGGCAAGGGCACTTTCGTAGCAAGGCCCTTGCTACATGAGTGGTGTTCTCACACTGGTAGGTGAAACTCATCGAGAATATTTTCTGGTAAACACGCTCATCAGAATAGGTACAAAAAAAAAAAAAAAAAGGTGCATTACATTCTTGTACCTATCTGTAATTGAAAAAGTAGGTACAGGACTTAAAACAGAGATAGTGCTGACTGAACATTACCTGTACCTCTGGTGGGGAAGGTGAACATGAATAAAGTTACTTTGAGATTGTCAAAATTGGGAATTTGTCCCACCTTCGTTCTTTAATCAATTTCTGCCATGTGCTTGTTGTTGTGGTAAATTTCAGTTATTCAGCTTAATTTCATCTTAGTACTACTAGTTCTAGTTCCCCCCCCCTCCCCCCCCCCCAAAAAAAAAAAAAACAAAAAAAACAAAACATTTTCTGTTAACCAGAAGAATACTAAAAGTATCACATAGTTTTTCCTTGCAAATGTAGGAGTCAGGCAGGGTATATATTAAGAAGATTCTTTTGATTTTGTAGTAACAGAGCCAATTGTTTTTTAAGCATGAAAAATAACGGTGTAGTTGGTGATGTGGTTGATGGACGCGGTTATAGCAAGGACACAATGTGCTCTTCTAATGCGTGATTGGCATTCAGCTACGTTAACTTCTGGCCAGTGATGTGATTAGTTGGAGCTAGTGCAGTGTAGAAACCAACTTACTGATTTGGAAAACATGCAGCTACTTTCTCGTTAGACTCGCACCGGGTTAACAAGTCATCCACATTTTCCAGGTTTCGTTCTTCAGCCTCCCCTTTGGCAATAAGGAGCTGCTGGAGAAATGGCTGGAGGCCATCACGAGAGACGAGGTCAAGGAAATGAAGGAGCTGCATTCCGGCTCAAAAGTGTGCTCAAAGCACTTCGACGAGAGCGACTACTATCCCGGTTACATGAGTGGCAAGCGATACCTGAAAGACGGATGCATGCCCCACATTTTCACGGGCCGGGCGCCTAAGAGCCAACATAGTGACACCCCTGGTATTAAAAGCGATGATGTCGCTGTGGCCACAAGCACATGGAGGCCTCCAGAGAAGAAGCTAGTTAACTTCTCACCTTCGGGCACTGCAGTGGGAGTCAGGGTGAGCTACAGCAGCGACCAGGCTATTGAGACTAATAGGGTGGCCCCTGTGAGGAAAGTGACAGTGCGATGCAGCAGGAACTGGGCCATTGAGATGAGCAGGGTGGCCACTGCAGTGCAGTCTGGTGACAGCACTGTAAAAATGATTCAGCATTCTTGTGCGGCAGAAGAGGTTAACCTGGACCTGATGCAAAACTACCCCAATTTACCGGAGCAGTCTGGTGACGACATTGCGGAAGACATCAGCATGGACCCGGCGCATACCTACTGCAAGCCTCTGGAGCAGTTTGACGACATTCCGGAAGAGATCAAGACAGGCCCGGTGCAAACCTACTGTAAGCCTTTGGAGGAAAGAACATGCTCCCCGCTGTCAGCCTGGGGTATGCAAGCAATGGAAGAGAGTGGAAATGCAGATTCCATGTCCGATCCAGACACCGGTGAGGAGCATGTTTTGGACACTGGCATGGAGGTTCTTGTAGAAGACAGCACAGTTGCACGAGACACCAGGTTGGCTGGCAATCTGCTGGACGCTGGTTGCTCTGGCAATATCTGCTGCAGTGAAGCCGTATCAAAGGTTGACAAGCTGGAGAAGCTTGTTTTCAAACTACAGCGGGAAGTTGAGCGTGAAAGTGCTCTGGTGGCTAGCTACCAACGGGCGATGAACGACGCCAAAGAGGAGAGGTGTCGTTTGGCAAGGGCAGTGGAGCTTTTGGGGCAAAAGTGCCAGAGACTCGAGAAGAGCAGGTTCTCGATTGAGAACCTTCGAGACAGCCCAGCGGATTTCCAGTTTTATACAGGTCTCCCAGAGTTTGCCGTGTTTGAAGACATCTTTCACCGCCTGGATCCTGGGCCATTCGGCGACAATGTCAGACCAGCTGGCGGCAGAAAGAAGTCCCGTGCAAGAGACATGCCTAGGAATCTCACAGTTCGCGACGAGTTTTTTTTGCTTCTCGTCCGGTGTCGGTTGGGGCTGTCCAACCGAGACCTAGCATTCCGATTCTCCATATCGCGCAGAACTGTAATTGGCGTCTGCACAGCTTGGACCAGGTTTGTATACTTGAGGCTGGATCGACTCTTGCCTGACCCATCTGTGGTTGCCAGAAATGGTCGTGCACCTTCAGTGAGCTCCACAAGAGACACCGGTGACAGTGAAATTCTCGGTCTGGGCAGCGGTTTCCCTGATTGTCATGCGCAGTCGAACTCGGGGGTGGTTGTCACTGTGGATTCTGTTGACGGTGCCACAATCTTCATGTACCCACCCATGGACCTGGCATCCACTGACAGTGCCGGTCATGCGTCTAAACACCAGGAGAGACAGACAGGTGGCAGCACTGAGACGGATTGTCCTGTTGTTACCATTGAAGAGGTTCTGCAGTCGGTCGGTGTCCCAGCAAAGATTTCGCTGCTCCTGGGACGGCACCGGCCTGGTGACAGCAGTGTGCTCCAGGTGGAGGAAGTTATATCGCTGCGAAGAGACATAGAGTGCACAGTTCCTAATGTAAAGAATTACCGCATATTTGAACGGCCTCTACCTCCCTGCTTGCTTCCAGTGGCTAAAGAACTGTTGGCAGTGTGCACAGTCTTGGCTGCTTTCAAAAACTCTTCATTCTGTGCTCAAGACAAGTGATTTAAGACGTGCATGACAGCATTCATGCTTCGCTGTAGTGTTGAATAGGACTTGTCAACATGTTTCAGTCTTAAGTGATACATAATTTGTTGTGTGCCTCTACGTGGGGTGTAGACACTGCCACAAGTATGTTTTTATTCAAGTTGGGTTGACTTGTGCAGCCCTGCATCATATTTATTTTTCAGTAAGAAAATCTTCTCTGTAAGACTTGTTGACTATATGGAGCCATTCTCACTTGCTGCAAAGTGTATCCCTGTTGCATACAGCAGCTCTTTGGAGCTGCTTTCCAATTAAACCACCACACAGTCTGGAAGCACAGTGGGAAGTGGGTAGATTCACATTAAAAACATTTTTAGGTGGCACTTTTATTGGCCTTGCATGGTAGAAAAACTGGAGAAGCAAGACTTTTGGTTATCTGTGTGTTGCAAACAGAGCGCGAATTGGGAGTTGCGTGTATCAGCAGTGCATGAATGAACAGGCAAAGGCATAGCGCAGGTTTTTCAACAATTTGCTCACAAGCAGTTCTTAATCTACATGGTATTGTAAATTGTCAACCTTTGTTGCAGTGACCCATCTTGACCGGACTCGTTTCCACTTATTTATTGTATGATAGCAGCACAGACCCTTAGTTGTGAGACGATGGTGCGTGTGTCACTTTGTCCTGTCACTGTTGCATGGTGCCTTTACCTGTTTAGCACATGCTGACTAGCTCAACAAAAGTACATTTCTACACTGCCTGTCTGGTGAATAAAGATATTCTGACTTTACCATAAGCATGTTTTGAACAATCTGGAGGTCTCTTACTATGTGGGCTGCATTGAGAAAATTTTGTCCAAGGGGAGCCAGAAAAGAATTGAACAATAAGTAAATATGAAAATAAAGATGCAAACACTTAATAACAACAAAATAAATATAAATAAACCAAAATATCTTCTCTGACCAAACATTCCCATTCTTCATGGAAAAGATTAAATCGACACGTGCTTCCTTCTACCTAGGAGCTGTATGGTTGCCGCTTCAGGATGGCTCATAGAGGGGTACCGAAATGTTACCACGTTTAATATCACAGTCTGTTATCTTCTACAGGAAAGGCGTATACTTGGAGCAGGGTGGGTGTCCTTGCACCTCGCTATTGAAGGCAGCTGACACCCGTTTGAAGGTCATGCAGAATGAGGTGTCAGTGCCTCTTTTTTATTCTCGCAAAGAACGCATACTCTCTGGGGACGAGGCCTTTTAGCTGGTTTGAGTTGGAAAACGAGTCTCTGAAGCTGGCACATGCTTTCGGGACAAAGGCTGAAATTTGCGAAGCCAGCAGGCCACATCGCAGAGCTCCACGGGCTATTTTAAGGGGAAAGCCTTTTTAGGCTCACAGGCTGCAGAAATGATTACAGTAAGTGTTCATATGATCTGACAGTTAAAAAAAAAAAATCTGTCTCCTTTGGGAATCAAACCACTATCTCTCCGATCATCAGCCGAGCACGCTAACCACTCGGCCTTGCCGGGCTCACGAGAAACTGATTCTAATCTCTGTCTAGCGTGAGGACGGTAGTTGTAGTAGCGAGGATAAGGCAGTCTGTGGTAATGATGATGATGGTAGCAATGACAATAACTGCATTTGTTTGATGATTATAGTATTGATAATGATAGTAGGGACGACATGCATGACGATACAGTTTGTGAAAACAGTCCGGTGAAGTGGCTTTATTTTTTCTCTTAAGCAGACTTAAGCGCAGTCCTGTAATTTCTTGACACCTTGAGTTTAGTGATGTTGCCAGCTGTGGAATTAGCTGGGCAGCCATCAAAGAAATGGTACAGACAGCATGCCACTTTTCCTTGGAGAAGCAGGTAGGGCAGTGCTAGTAAAATACAAGGCCTTACCTATGCACAATGGAACTGTAAACCTTTGAGGGGAAAATGAAAGTATTAGCTGATAAGAGACAAAGGGGGGCGGGGACACGGCTCTAACTTTCTGGAGTTTTCAACGCGAGTGTATTGAAGGTCCCGTTAAAGGGAGAATCCAGCATTGGCATTGTGAGCAAAAAAAAAAAAAAATTGTGGGTTTTTAAGCATGGCTTGAACCTAGTGATAGAAAGCTGTGAGTGTTGCTGCAAATTTTTATGCAGACACCTGGATTTAATGTGCCGCCGTCACAACGTTTGAACGAACCTTGTGTCCTAGCAACTCGCTGTTGTTTGCCGCTACCAACTACCGAGATGTTTTCTGTTTCTTCTACTTCTTATTTTTCTTCCTCTTTTTCTTATTCTTCTTGTATTTCTATTCCTTCTTCTTCTTTTTCTTCTTTCCTCCTCCAACTCCTGTTCCAACTCTGTCTGTACGACGTGACAGTTGCTAGGCAACGGTCACATGGCTCAGTGCCACGCCGACGGCTTGAAAACGTAGCGCAGTGTAGCTTTCACTACAAAAAATGATAGGCATGGCACTGAAGGGGTTAGCTGACAGCTGGCATGGACGGGCACAGTCTTTGACGCTTTGTGTCACTTCACGAGACCACATGATATCAAAGTTTGGAGGAGCCGCCAACTCGGCTGGCTTACTTGAGGTGGGAAGGTAGAATCAACATTCCAGGACTCTTGGGTGTTGAGTGAGGCATGCTACTTCTAGGCTACATAGGCACATTTATACTGGTTGGTTAAAGTGGGGCTTTGTATATTGGCTGGCGGCCTTATTGCATCACACTTTTGAAGGTGGAGATTAAGTTTTTTTTAATTGCGAAAGCAATACTACTCTAGGTCTCGAGCCTTCAGCGTAGCGCGGCGGTAGCTACATCTTACCCACGTGACACTAAAGTGAGAGCTTGGCTACCAACTCAAGCAGTTGGTGTAGCGTGGCGTTAGCCACGTCTTACCCACGTGACACTGTGACGTCACACCCCACGTGACACAAAAGCGTAAGATGGGCTCCCAACTAAAGTGGTCAGTGTGGCGCGGTCGGAGCCACGGCCCAGTTGGCAGGAGCTGCCAACTTGGGTCTCTCGTTTCACATGGGACGGTTACGTCAGAATCAGCCTGCTAGGACCCTGCAATTCGCATTACCCCAGTAGGTCACTAAGGCACGTTCATACGGCTTGGTTAAAGCGGGCTTTATATGTGGGCTGAGGAAGAAGAAAGAAGAAGAACGCTCGGTCACCCGCAGCTAATGCTTTCGCTCAATATTTGGTTCAGCAGCGTTGAACTCTTGTAATTTTTTTCAGAAGATTGAACATATACACACAATAAAATGCCCAACACCCCTTCTGTTTCGTCCTGTGGCGTTGTTGGCTAAAGCTCGAAGGCTTTCACCATGAGCATTTACCAACTTGCTCAGTTATTTGTCCTGCTGTTAATGGCGATACTGTGAAGTCGGAGATAGAGCAGAGAGTGCAGTACGTGCTGGAGGACGGAATGGCAATGTAGCGAACTTTCATTCGAATTACTCGAGTTTTTGCACCTGGGCCCTGCAGCTTTTTCAGCAAGGGACCTTTCACCTTTGTGTGCCTGCCAGGGCTGTTGTGCTTTGACAAATATGTGTGATGCCTATCAGGTCTGGTGCTAGCATAGAGGCTGCAGTAGAAGCGACTTTCTGGGCCGAGTATTAATTCAAATTTGTGTTTCTGCCTTGCAAAAAGTACAGACGGGAGCAGCAGGAGAAGCCGTGAGACGCAGCTTGACAAAGCCGCAGCCCCCTTTCACTTGGCAGTGGCTAAGCAGCACTATTGTAGGCACACAGTGCAATAACAAATGTGATGGTTTGCGAAAGAACACAATGACAGTCTAGTTTTTCTTTGTGCCAGGGCTATGAGCTAGACTGTACAGGTATGTAACAACAAAATGGGTGCACTTGGTAGACACAGATACATTGTAAGGGTGGCTGTCGGTAGCAAACAAAGCATGGAAATGAATGTCTGGTGAGCTGAATGGGTCAAAATTATTTCGCAGGCTTGCATTTTACAGTGAAGAAGGAGGAGAAAAGGAGGGTGGAAGGCAGGGATGTTAACCAGAAAGAATGAATTCCGGTTGGCTACCCTGCACTGGGGAAGGGGAATGGGGGATTAAAGGGGGTGTGTAGAAGAGGAGAGGAGGTGAGAAAGTCGCAGTCTGTCAATCAGGCTAGTCTATCTTAAAAAGCGAAGAAATGCTTTGTAGGATTATAGCGTCCTTCAATACCCTTGGAGTCGCTTACACAGATGCCTCTTACGGGCTCCTCGCGGGTCCGGAAGCCAGACCCTCTTTCACCATCATCTATCTACCCCTGTCATAGACACTAGCACCCCCTTTCTCCACTCTCCGGGTATTATCTCGCTTGAGGTCCTCTCCATCATTCATGCCATTCAAAGTTTCCATTCTCTCCCACCTGTGCCTCAGTATATTATATACACCGACTCCCAGGCTGCTATCTGTGCCATTTAATCTAAAAGTCTAACACATCATCAGTCCAAGGAGCTCGAGGTCGCACTTGTTGCGCTGCAGTTCTGCCCCGTCTTCCTCCGATGGATCCCTGGACACTCGGGGATCGACGGCAATGAGCTGGCAAACCAGCTCGCCCATGAAACTCGTAACCGGGCACCGTTCATCCCCTGGCCAAGATCCTTGGAGGCGGTCGAGACTGTCTCTTCGCGCCACCATCAACGAATATTACAATGCTGCTCGCTTAGACCGCAAGCTATACCCCGACCCTCATCCTAATCTCTTCGTTTGGGAGGCTCATATTCTTCAGCAAATACAGTTGAATACACTCATAACCCCTGCACGGCTATATCTCTACAAATTCCGTCGTGATCCACCATGCCCCAACTGCCCTTCCCCTTATGCCAACCTTTCACACTGCCTATTTTCACATCCGGTTGCATTGCATCCGGGATTCTTTCCCACCTCCTCTTATACTATCTGGACCTGGGTGGACTGGCTTGGTGCTGAGGGTGAAGAACAGCACCTGCTTGTCCAGCAGGCCATCAGTGTATTAGGCGCCTAAGTGTTGCGCCTCAATAAAGTCTTCTACTACTACTATGAGCGCAGATGAATTTTGTGGCCATGGTCCCAAGATCTGCCCAAGAAAGTCTCCGTAAGTTCCGATGGGGTGAGGCTACATTCCAAACCTCTGCATCTCTAGTAGCGGAACCTGATTCCCGAATGTAAAATTGGTCAAGGTTACTTGCCTAGGTAATATTTCTACGAGTTGCAGGTTTTAATCTGACACTTGAGCTGTCTTTGCACAGGTTTTGTATTTACATTTCACCATGCCCAAGAAAGAAATTTGCACTTTGTGCTCACAATGATACACTGAATATGTAGGTAAGGTCTTTTTCTATGAACTGTGTAATATTGATGGGAATATTTGTGTAGAGAGGGATCACATGAAGTGCAACTTGTATACAGGCACCTGAAAGGTTGGCTATGTTATTAATAACTTTATTATTTACAAAATGTTTTTGTCCACAAACGAAACTGGGTCAGGAGGTCCATGAGTGTTGATTTAGGATTATATTTACTTTTTCTTTCGGCGTGTTACGGTTACAAACGAATGGCCTTCCAAGAATGCCTGTGATAATGCTTTTACAGAAACCTTCTGTTGTTGGAAAGCAAGAATCGCAGTAATTGCCCTATTTAGGAAGATTTTGAATCATGCAGTAACTGCCCTATCTAGGAAGATTCCATAATGATTGCTGTCAGTGAAAAGTATACTAATATTTAGAGTTTGACTTACTGCGTATGTGCAAAAGGAAGGTTACTAAATGCTGTCATTGGAATAATTGTAAGGAGGACACCTCCTTACTGCAGGAGTTACGTGAATGGTCAATTAACAAGTTAGGACAGTGGCGAAATACAGCAAAACAGCTTGTGAAATGGCAACCTCCTCAGCAGTGCTAGTGGGACAACCTCTCCCTTGCTTCCTCTCGATGCTTCAAGTTATGGAGTGTAGCTCGAAACACAGCATTCGTGATGACACATAATCCACTTAGCCATTGCATATTGGTTATGCCGAATTGCAAGCCTTGTGATGGATCGCAGCTATGCCAACATGGTCACGAACGGCGAAAGCGTAAGAATGCCTCGTTAGGTGGCCCAGCGCATATCCTTCACTGTACAAACCTCACTGTGCACGGTACAGTTGTGCGGGCTGGGCTCGAGCCCAATGCTTGTCTCATTTCTTTTTTCCGTTGTCCACCATGACTCAAAATGCATTGTTTTTGAGGTTCTGATGAAAATTGCGAACAATCAAGGTGGTTGCCACAAAACAATCGCAGCAACACACGCGGGCCACAACTCTTTACCCCTTTATGCCGCCCTCCACTAGCCACGGATTGCAACCGCGCGCTTGTGTCTGGTGATTTAAATGAAGTGATTAGTGTCAGTCAGGCTCACTTCCAGTTGTCGGCTCTGTTGTGGCCGAACACAGCGACATGCTGCATGAGCCTGCGCTTTGTTTTCAGTCTGCGAACGCGCAGCGGTCACGTGGGCTTGTGTCTCGTGTTGGCAATCGCCCTTGTGAGGAAAGTGCAAAATGTGGGTCACATGACAAGTGCTACATACTGCCATTTGGAAATGTCACGGTGCCTTGCTGCCAGATTATATCAACACGAAATTTAGAATTCCTGAATGTTCAGGAGGTTTGCAAACTGCATTTTCACTATTTGAACCATTCACCAATGCTCGAGTAGTGGAGGTGCGGTGCAAATAAAAAAGCAAATACTATTTGACATTTCGAATATTCGCATAGCCTGCCATTGGTTGTGTTGTCTGTTCCATGGTTTGTATTGATAGGTGTGTGAAACTCTTCCTTCTTGTATTGCATTGTAGTCCTCGTGCAAACCGGCCCCCCAAGAGCCTGGAGCAAGAGGTACCGCGCAGCTTCAAAGTCCTCTTTGATGGCATGGGTGATGAGGAGGAGCCGGAGAAGAAGCGCAGAAAGCGTAGGGGCGCCAAGAACCTCATCACTGGTGGGCACGTTTCCTTGCAACTTATATTCCTCCAGGAAGCAGAGGGCTCGCACACTCCTTGCTGGCCTAAACTTAAAAAAAAAAGAACAAAAAGTGGGGGTTTAAGGATCGCTTGAACCTATGTGGTAGATCAAAAGCTGTGAGTGTTGCTGGGATAGCCTCTGTAAGACCGCCTTTTTAATGCATTTTTTTCATAATTTTTGAGTTAGTTTTGGCAAAAGGAAGGTGCCCTATACTTTTGGGTGGACACCTACACCTAACCAGTTCAAGGTCCCATTTTCATATTTTTTCTTGTAAATTGTACATTGGTTTATAAGAAAGGAAAGGCACAATATCTGCCAGACTTGAGTGAAGGGAGATAGGTGGCAGTAGTGAAAGCAGAAAGAGTGGACGTGCCATAATGGAGAGCTATGGAGTAATGTGCGCTGTTATCGCACTACACAGGGCTGCCTCTCTGCTAACAATATTGGTGCACAGAAAAGGATAGGCGTTGTCACACTTGGTTGCCTCACTATTTAAGTTAGTTTTTGGGTAAAGGAAAGCCCAGCACACTTTTGGGTGGACACCATGGAATCGTGGACACCCACACTAAATTAGGTTAAGGTCACTTAAAGGTCAAATTTAGTGCCAAGCGAAGAGAGACTCTACCTAGCATAGTAAAGCTTTTGCTTCAATAAAAGTTGGCTTATAAAAAAAAAAGGAAAGGTGCATTGTCTGTCAAGGTCACTTGAAGGTCTAACAGGCTTGTGGGAGGACAGCTTTAGCTGTCCATGTTTTGCAACTGCACTGAAGTGACACTGGGTTGTTTTCTCTGACTTGAAGTAGTCGGTGGACTTAGCATTGGCGTCATAGAGTTATGCACTAATAATAAATAGATAATAATAACAAAGCTTTAGTGTCCGCAGTATTTGCACAGTGTTTTTCTGCTGCATAGTAGTATGTGCAATACATAAGCTTGAACAGCACACCATCGCACCCTAACCAAGTCAGTGGTTAGGTTTGCGATTTCAGTGCACATTAAAAAATTGTGGAGTTTTAAGCATGGCTTGAACCTAGTGATAGAGAGCTGTGAGAGCTGCAGCGAGTTTTTCTGCAGACACCTGGATTTAATGTGCCGCCGTCACAATGTTAGAACGAACCTTCTGTCTTAGCAACTGGCTGTTGTCGTTCGCCTCTACCAACTACAGAGTTATCTGTCTTCTTCTTCTACTTCTTCATATTCACCTTCTTTTTCCTTCTTTTCATTTTCTTCCTCTTCTTTTTCTTCTTTTACTGCTTCTTCGTTTTCTTCTTCTTTTATTTCCAATACACTATAGCGCAGCAAAAGACGAGGACACAAGAGATGAGAGACGAACACCACGAGCGCCTTTTACTTGTTTTCTTTTTCTTCTTTTTCTGTTTCCTCCTCTTTTACTTCTTTTTCTTTTCTTTTCCATCTTCCACGGTACCACGCCGATGGCTTGAAAACCTACCGTAGTGTCGCTTTTGCTACAAAACCCCAGGAAGTCAGAATTGTCCAGAGTGCTCCACTATGACATCCTTCATAGACAGTGTCGCTTTTGGATGTTAAACCTCATATACCTTACATTCCTAAGTTCTAGCCCTGTCCTACTCCTGTCCTACCCCTGACTGAAAGACGAAGGATCAAATTTCTTCCATGGTGGCTGCTTTTTAATGGAGGTGAGAAGCGAGGCAGCCATGCACTATATGGTGTCGGCGCACTTTAATCATAAAGAACCCCAATGGGGTGGAATTTTCTGGAGCCCTTTACTACAACGTCCCTCATAGCCTGAATTGCTTTGGGACGTTAAACCCTGTTAACCAAACTGAACTTTTATCTAGAAGTATGGCTTGAACCTGCCTGGCATGACCTTTGTAAGTGTTGTGCTAGTGCTAGATCCAAGAAATGCTGTCCAGCCAATGCTAGGGGACATCACACATAACATAGTAAAAGCCACAACACAGGATTTAAAAAGTCAAACCTTGGTCCCAGCCATTTACGAATAGAGAGAGAGGCACGAAGGAGCAGATGCATGTGCAGCACAGCCTCATGACACTGAAACTGAAATCGGGAATATATACCCCTTGAGGAGTGTGTAAAGTAATATATGTTGTGAACGGTGACAGCAGTGGGAGACTAAGAAAGGGATAATGAAGCGGACAGCAAGCCTTGACTCGTTAAGCCTATCTGGTGAGAATGGAAATCATGCCCACACTGAGAGCACTTCAGCAAGTTAGTTCTATGATGCCTATGTACTGGGCACATTCATCATACAGACAGCTTTGTAGTACAGTAGAATGCTGTTGTAGTAAGCTCGGATATATTAACGTGAAACTGTGGTCCCATGTTGCTATTTTTAGGTGACTGTAATGTTATTTTATTTTTTCATTTATAGTGAAGCCTTTTTTAATAGGAAAATGGTTATAGTAGGAAGCATGTTGCATGGTGACTTACTTCCTTCAGAATGTTAGCATCGTGGCACATGCACAGACTAAGCCATCTCAGAGTCGCCAACAGGTATTGGCATAATTGGTAGGTTTACCGGTCAAAGGCATCTAGATGTCTACAACAGTATGGCGCTGTTTGAGACGTGTTAATGACGAGCCTAATGAGCTGTGATGAGAAGCCTACTTTTTGAATGCTGTGGGCAAAAAAGCACTGAGCATGTATGGGAAAACCAGGAGGATGCCTTAAGAGTAGATGTTATAGCACCCTTAACATTGCCTTATCATTCTACGAATTGGAAAAAGAAGTGAGAGGCACACTTATCAACAATCAAATCTCTGTTTTTATTGATTGGTTGCACAACTGCAGCGTCATATTTGGGAGTTGCCGTTTTCACGCCAACGCGTTGCTACGCAGCTGTTTTGCAGTTGCTGTGCATAGCATCGCTATGCGGCTGTTGACCAATCAGAGCTGCTCCACAAGCAAGAGAAGATTTTGCTTGGGGTAGTAGTCTTTGGATTAGTGCCTCTGAGCTAGAAAATGCCTGGGATTGCCCCTTTTAATGGTTGCGATGTCCATCCTGTGCAGTCCAGCGTAGCAAGATGGAGTCGGAACAGCGGGGCATGACGCGGCCACTGAAGCCACTGCCTGATCGGCTTGAGCAGCAGCCTGACGAAACAGATGACCAGTTCCTCAAGCGCTTGGACCACCTGGCGGGGCGGGCCTTCACCGAGGCCGCCATTGAGAACAAGTTCAATGTGCGAGTCGATCGTGACGAGCAGGGACACACCGTGGTCGACCCCAAAGGTGGTGACACGCTCGACGCGAACTACGGTGCCCGCAAGCGCCAGTAAGTGGCAAGGCCACCTCGACTGTGGCCATCAATTTTTAATCTTTTTTTTTTAGAGCTGAAGAGTGTACCTAACAATTTAGCTTGCTAGCTGTCAGCTAGTTCATCTGCCGTAGTTCATATTAATCTTTTTTTTTTTAGAGCTGAAGAGTGCACCTAACAATTTAGCTTGCTAGCTGTCAGCTAGTTCATCTGCCGTAGTTCATATGCTGCGGAAAACTCAGTGGACAAGAGGAAGAGGTTTGGAGTTTTGTCTTTTTATTCTAGTGCGACCTTTGACGTGGCTCGTCTAAAGAGACCAAAACTCGGGCACAAAGGGAAAGAAAATAGAGCTGGAGGGACACCATATTCGAGGGCTCCGGATCAGTTTAGACCACTTGGAGATATAAGGCCTTAATCAGCATCATACAGTGCACGGGAATCTTTTGCATTTTACCTCCATCGAAACGCAGCCAGTGCGGCCAGGTTTGTACACAGGCTTTTTAGCTCAGCACTCTAGCACCCTGACCACTGAGCCACTGCAGCTGGTAGGTTATTGTTGAAATAGTTTTCCTTTCATCGAATATAATATATGGTGAAAACCACTTCATACTACCTACTGCTACTCTCTATTGGGGGCTAAAAGTTAATCGAGGCACTTCACAAGTGCTCTATTCCTCCCATACACATAGACGTGAGTACTGCCGGGTACCCATTGTTGATGCGGGGGGTACAAACTTTTCCCTGGCCTGGTTCTTGGCTCATCTGGGGTGTTGGAAAATGGGTCTCCGGCCCTAGACTGGGTGCACAAAAAATACCCTGTAGCGCCGTGGTGCTCTCTGGCTAATGCTTTTCTCACGACCTAGATATTTGTCATCACCACCAGCACTTTGGCACCTGGAATAAAAGGCCGAGCAACAGGAATGGTTGATGGTGCTAAAGCTCTGCACCCTTAGTCATCACTGTAGATTTACGGAGTTTGTTGCCCTGTTTTGCACTTGGCGCTCTCTGTTGGTTGGAGAGATATTGAGTCATTCCTGGTTCTCCTCCTCCCGGTTGCAGGAAGCGGAAGCTGCGGGAACAGAAGTTGAAGGAGAAGAAGCGCCAGAAGATGTCTGCGAAGCAACAGCAGAGCGACTTTGGTCACCTAAAAGGTTAGTGGTGTGGAGGGGATGTTACGATCGACCAGAGGGGTCGTAAAGGGTGTGCAGAGGAAAAATTGAAACTGGCATGCATCAAAAGAGTGCAAAGCTGGAATGCCAAAGAAAACTAAAACTAAAAAACGAAATGCAAGTACTTATTACCAGCTCTGGCTGTTATATCGTAAGCGCACTGCAGCGGCCACAGAACAATTTTTTTTCTTGTGGAGGCCACAATGCCACGACGTTCACCAAATCCTTTCCAGTCTTGACACTGCAAGTTTTATTTGAGCAAAAGGGGATATTTAAATTAGGGGTGTGCTAATACTAGAATATTCGAATACAAATTGAATAACATTTTCGAATTATTCAATTCGCAAATCGAATGCCTAGTGTTCACAGGACCGAATATTCGGTATTCGGGTGAACACGCCGATGCGAGATCTGCCATTCCTCTATGTTACATAACCTTTTTTACATAACCTTAAAGCTATGGGTTCGACATTAGACAAAAGTGAACAGACAACTTCGTTTTTTGAGGAAAACAAAGCAAGGACTATATTACAGACTCGAATACATAGTGCATCCGAAAAGGATAGAGTACAGAGAGCTTCTGGCTTGGGTCGCGGACTATAATGTTTAGTTGCGTCTTCCTCCTTTCCCTCTTACTGTCGGCGCTCACCTCTTCAGCTCCGAAAGCCCTGCGCCGGCGCCGTGGCCTCATAATTTATGAACGTGGCTGTTTACAGAGTGACGTTTGTGGGTAATCTTCATGGATAGCATTCCCGTTCCTTCCTACGACAGGGCACGCCCTTTTCATGTTCGAGGCTCCCTATTGGCTTTACTCTTTTTCAGAAGATCGCTGTTGGCTGGGAAGACGGAGGCCTGCAGCCGTTACATGTGTCTGTGTTCTGTGTTTCCATCTGGTTCCATCACACTCCATTTTCTCGTGATTTTTTTCAGTGCAGTCGCTGGCTTTCTGATTGTGTGGCACACATTTTTAATCTGCAGCCACCACTCAGCAGGCAGAAATAAATCCTCAGTAGCAGTAACCTGATAGAACTGGCACAAATCTGACCTCTTGGCCTTTTGAGATCAAATCACGTTGAGATTTGATGGGCGTCACATTTTGATACATTCGCGCTCTGCTGGCATCATTTTGGCCTCGTTCGAAAGATTGTAATTAAGGTTATTCCCCTATCTCGATTGGCGTCCATGAGCAAACGCCTGAAGCGGAAAATAAAGGGACAAAATTGCACGAAAAGAGTGCTGCTATTGGACTCCAAGAGCATATGACCAAACTGACCACTTTTGGTTGGCTGTCGGCGTCGACTGCTTGCGGCTTGGCGCCATTTTGAAAAGGTTGTAGTTAGGCTGAGACTGCTTAGCTCTGTTCCGTCATCACGATCACGGCATAAAATGCGGGAAGTATAGATTAGGGAGCGATACTCGCCTAAAAAACGAAGAAAGGTAGAGTAAGAGGCACGCCGGTAATGCGGAAACTTATCTGCAATCGGTGACGAAGCGCCAACACTCTACAATGGGCCGATAATGGCGTAGTTGGTGGTGCTCAGCGCGACAGCAACTAGCACTAACGATTTCATCGAGGTGATTCCTGCCGCGTACGGGCCATGCAATCATGACAATGCAGATGAAAAAGTGATACCTAAGCAGTTTTCATGGGTGTGACAGACCGAGCACTCTGACAAATGAGTGGGGCGGCAGCAGCGGTGGTCGCGAAATGGCGTGACGCGCGGCGTGCGGAATCGCAAACATTGTCGAAATAAACTTGCTTCTGAGTGGCACGGGCAATTATCTCAACGGGAGAAACTGTGCATGCACACCAGAAACCAGTCAGAACTCACTTCGATGAGCTGCTGTTAGTCTTGGAAATTCAAAATTATGCCAAAATCATTTTTTGCCGATTTCTCAAAATTGCATTTTGGACACAGAATTTTGTAGGAGCGATATCTCCTGTTCTTTTTTTTTTTCTACTAAAAAGATAAACTCGCAAGCTCTGCAGTAACGAGCTCATAACAAGCTCTGCAAATTTTAGCTACTGTTATTTACTAAGATTATAAAAATAAAATTTGTCACCAAAACGAGCTTCTTCTTTGGCAAGATTGACAAGCCATTATCTTTGTCCAAATCATTCTAGAATGCTCATTTATGCCTTACTGCAGTCCTTTGTGATTTTAGATCATTTAAATATAGAAATCTTCTTCAGAAGGTCGAATGTTTACAAACCATGCTTCCTCCAAACAAAAGACAGCTTTCCTTAACATATTTAAAGATACCTGCTGTAGGTGAAAACAGTTTGCACTTTTGGAATCGGTACAAGAATGTGTACAAATGGTGCAAATTTGCCCATAAATAAAGAAATGGTTCTATGTGGAGTGTCAACCTGTTAGCGGTACCTTCAAGAGCCAGTTTCCAGCAGGGATGAAGACCCTCTTGAATGCGGCATCGGAACTACAACTTATAAGCACTTCAGCACATGCTTGAATAAATTTGTTGCTATTCGACATTCGAATCGAGAAGCACTAAGTAAAACCTCGTTACAAGAGACACTCAAGGGACCTGAAAAACATGTCTCTTGTAAGCAAGATCTCTTGTAACCAAAAAATCTAAAATCACTGTGTTGATCAGTTTACTGCACATCAGTATATAGTAAATGCATACACATGCATTAACAGGAAATTGTTCAGGAAAGCTTAAAGAAATTATTCATACTAGTATATGTATTTTTGTTAGTGCAGAGTGTATTCCTTCCCAAATTCTGGAGTTAAGGAACTTCACTTTGCAAGTCTTCCTGTTGCTCTAATACCTTTGAGGCACTCTTACATTCTCGTCACCCTCAGATGATTCACAGAGAGAAAGACATCAGGATTCTAAGCTTTCATCTCGTGATCAAATTTTAACAGCGAGGAGTTAAAAATGCTGGATGTCATTCATGCATTTTGATGTGCTTCGTAGGTAACAGTAATGCGATGCCGTTTTGACTTTCCAATCATGGGGAAGCACCCCTCAGTTCCTGACATACACAACAAAAAGGACACTGATATGGAACAGAATTTAGCTAAGGGAATCTGAAGTGCATCATGTACGAGTTGGTACGTTCTAGATGCATTTCATGAGCACACCTGGGTTGTGTCTCTTGTAAATAGTGAAGAATTTACTCCACGGACCTGAAAAAGTTGCCCTTAGTAACCGAGTGTCTCTTGTAACCATGTCTCTTGTATGCAATGTTGTTAACATGGCAGACATAGGAAAACCAACCAAACCATTTTCAAATGTCTCTTATAACCGAGTGTCTTTTGTAACGAGATTTAACTGGTATTCGCACACGCCTAATTTAGATGCGATTTTTTCAGCAATTTTGCTTCCAAACATCATTCAACATGGCCAGAGCAAAGATTGCGTGGAGTTGTCAATGTTCCTCTTGTTGGTGGTAAACAGAAGTGGAAAAGTTGGGCAAGTAGTTTTCTGAGTGCAGCTCTTGCATCACAAAAAAAAAAAAAAAAAAAAAAAAAGAAACTGATTCCGAGAACTTTCATGTCACACTAAGATTTCTTTTTGCAAGCAATGAGAATAAGCACCATCTCCTTCTCGTTGCTGTCTTTATTTGTGGGTTCTTTTGTGGCCAAGAATTTTCCTCCCCTATATTGGTAACTGATGAACTAAAGAGATACCTTGGCTGCACTGTAGACACTCCATTCGTTCAGCTAGCTGCCTTCATTTGTGCAGAGAAGACCAACTAACCATTTTCCGAAGGTGTGCAAGGAACTATGCTGCGATGCTCTAACATCAATTGAGCCTACAGATGGTAAGGATTCTGGTGGGCGTGCCAGTGGTATTGGACACTAGCACTAGGCCATCTACGTGGGAAGGCATTTTCACCCAGCACTTGCTCAGACCTACCATGGCAGGTCTTGTGAATTGGTTATCGTGTGAAACACCACACTGTGCATAATCCTTTTTTTGTTTTTTTGACTTTGGTTGATGAGGCTCAGTGGTAGCTCTTTTTGTGACGCTTGCGCGCCCTGTAACGGGCATCCGGTCACTGTGCGCGGCCTCTCCCATGTGTGCGCAGACCAAGTGGCCTTTGGTGAGGTGGTCCACCACCCCCCAACCATCACGGCCCACGTCCGGAAGGCAGACAGCACCAAGCTTTCCAAGGTGAGCGGGCACTCTCGGTTTGAGAACGGAAAGCACACTGGCAGTGCTGGCTTTTTCCCTACAAGGGTTGAGGGTGGCACTCGCAAAGAGGGACTCTAGGAACAAGAGCAGAATGATAAATTTAATACTTTATTTGAAAAAACTTGCATTGGAGTTGCCTCAGGAGAGGTTTATAGTAAGCGGGAATCATGGTGTATTATTGGGTATGTGCACCAACGCATTTATTTGCAGTTAAATAGTGTACCACTGTGCACTGGTGTTATTTATCAATGGTGAAAATGCTATAAGGGAACTTGCCACCGCTGTTATTCTGTTACCGCTGTTACCGAGGTGTCAGAACAATAAACCTTCAGTTGTTAGTCGGCGCCTGTGTCTCGTCTGCCCTTCTCTGTCCTTTGTGAAGTTTGCGCTGTTTTTTCTCTGCAGTAACCATTATTGGGGATGTCACTTCTTAAGCGTAATATTTCCTCTGCACAAGCATGTTGCACTGTGTTATTAAGTGCCTAGATGGCTGTTAGCTTATCAGCTTTTTGAAAAAATGGCCGGCCACTTTTCAGTGAACTTACACACTATACCATCCTGGTGCCATCAGTGATTCCTGCCTACACTACTGTTGCAGTGATTTGTCGTCTCAACACACGGACACCGCACTCTGCTGTCCCTTTCTTGTCCTTGCATCACTGTGCAAAGCTTGCAGTGAAAGCTTACATTCTATGCTCCTCATACAAGTGAATGTCTTTATATGGCTGAATCTGTGGGACATGTGATAGTACCTCAACAACTGCTGTGTTTGCATACACAATTCAGATAACAAATGCACATTGTTTTGTTTTTTAATATAGTTCATTGTAGTGAAATTGTTCCATTGTGTGTCTAAAAGCTGTCACTTGAGCCACTTGGCACGCTGCAATTGCAAGGTCTCACTCTGAACAATTGGGTCTCATGTTTGGCTGATAACCTTCCCTGAATAGCTTCTCATAATATGGCCAGTGTGGTGACACTTCCATAAAGCCAGTGGAGCCAAAAAATTGCTGTTGTGATGCCTGATCTTTTTTTGTGGTACACACTCAGATTGCCAAAATGTTTATCACACCCATCCGAGAGAAGCGTTAGTTGTTTAGTGCACTAAATTATTATATATTGCAATTCACAATCATGAAAAGATTATTACCGGTGTGTATGACCGTTAAGAACGTTATATTTTACCGACAGCTGACAGTGCCCCGATTCTGGTCTCAGAATTACCAAAGCCACTCTTGCTGAAGCGAACCAATTCAATCCAGTGTGGCAGCATCCACACTGGGAACCCGTGCTGTACTTGTACTAGTAATTGTTGCCTGCAGCTCGTATGCTGATGCTTTTTGTCGCGTGCTGCTCTCACGCAGTGCTTCCGCATAGTGTTGAGCAGCTACCTCCCGTGCGTTTCGATTCTCCTGTTGCAGTAACTGAGCTCCATATTCACAAAACAGTAACAGAACGTGGTGGGGCACCAACACACACCATTCTGCATGAATAACATACTTTATTCAAGTAAACATCACTCTGGACTGTGTATGTACAAAGGTGGCATGTTTGCGTACAAGTTGGTATCATGACAAGAGTCATTGCATTTAGGTGTATTCATTGCCAACAGGTTAGACCTTATGAAGCTGCATCATGTTAGGGTTTTTGTCGTAAATGTACCGCGGCGGTTTTCCGTTCCACAATGTTTTTGCCGTACCAGTTCAGTTTCAATCCTACGTTTGAAATCTCGTGCCCTAATGATGATGCATGCTCACTGGGAGGTGCTGCCACCTCCTAGGGCTTACAAGAAGCACTTGAAATTTATTGCGCTGCCTTCTTGCGAAGATAAACAGAAGTGATTCCTAGCTGTAGCTTGTGTCCGGGTCTGCACGGCAAGGCCCTTGCATGATTTTGGTTACCCCCGTGATCGATCGCAAATGGCCTGCAAAACTTGATTTTTATCTTTATGGCCACTCCCTGTGCAGGGGCCACAGAAACCGATTTCCATCTTTATTGGGGCTGCTGTTAGCTTGTTTATCATCATCCATGCTCAGGGGGTTTCCCTGCTCTCCTTGTGGTTTCCTGAGGTTCCTGAGTTTGCAGTGTGGAGCAACGTTGACTCCAAAATACGGTTCCTAATATTTTTCTACAACATTTCCTTGACTTTACTCATATTGAACTTTCAGAATCCATAATAAAGTAATTTGACCATCTGGGACAGTTTTTCTTTCAAAAAAATTTGACCCTCAAAGGGTCAATAATTTCGTTTACAGTATTAGACGAAGCTGAAGAAATACAATTATTCATGTAAGCCTTTCTAATGTCATGGTCGACATTTTCGGAGCCCTACACTACGGCGTCCCTGATTGTTCAAGTCGCTTTAGGACGTTAAACGCTATGAACCAAAATCAACCAAACCAAATGCAATTTAAGGAGAACTAATGCGAGAAGTCCCTATCATCAGAATCCCGACAATCTGGCTCTCGTGTGATCTCAAAGTTAGTCATGGCATAGTCAAAGTCAAACTCCTGACCGCAGCAGCCACCCAAGTATCATGCATGATACGCCGTGTTGCGAGAACATGACAAGGAATAAGGGAAGAGGATACTATGTGGCTCATAGCAGAGTCGTTGCATATGGCCTCCCCTACCTACCACTCAAAAGCTGAATGCTACAGAAGAGAATCATCAGCCATTAACAATGTTCTTGGCCTCCCATTGTACATTATCACTGACAAGCTTGACGCATTTGTGAGTCCTCAACACATTGGAGAAATTCAAGGGGCTGTTCTCGTTTCCCAGAGTGAACAACTGCTCAAAACAGAAGCGGGCGGACAAATCCTACTATCTACAACGAGTTGGCTATCTGTCAACTTACGTATCATCCAATCCACAACAAACATTCCACCAGAGCGCAGAGCTCACATACCCGTAGTTCTCATACCCAGGAATATGTCAACGCACTCCCAAGAAGGCCAAGGAATAGCCAGAGTGGGCTTCATAAGATGCACTATAGGAAGGAGCGATAAGGCAGTCGATGCAGATGGAGTCTTATATTCCCCCTCATGGAAGCACAGCAGTAGCCACTGTAATGAGCCCAAACCACAAAGAAGTGGTTGTGACAGCCCTGGTAATACAACACGTAAACGCTACTCGCTGATCTCTTCACTTAATGACCAACTCACAGGCAGCTTGTCGGCTCCTCCTTGCCTGCTCAGTTCATATAAGATTGCTTCCATTAGTGTCAGGCAACTCCATGCTGAGCACACGCTATATCAATGATAAAATAATGTGGACCCCCCCGCACACTCAGGATTGGAAGGAAACGAAATAGCGAAAGGCCTAGCTTGAGGATACACAAGCAACCGTCGACCACCACATCGTAAACAACTAACAGCACAGGAACACAGGAAGCTAGGGATTGGAGACAACTCCAGACCAACACTTTCCCATAAATACAACATGATATGGGCTTAATGGCCAGTCCACACACAGCTCACCACGTACATGGGGATGCACCGGGCCCAACCACTTCACTTACAACTACTATGTAGAACAAAGGAGCAGTGGGAGGCCTCTCAGTTTAGGTCTGATCTGCTAGACCAACAATAACTGGTTCACCAGGCCCAGGCAGCACTATAGCAGCGATGACCACACGAGCTCTGAAATGGGAGCCCCGACAACACCTTTGGCATTTTATTGCAGAAATCAATGTTTACAATTACTACTACTTCTACTACTACTATATGCAAAATATTTCCAGAGCAAAGGGGAATTGGTTAGTCATTTGGGTGGTGATTTAGCTAGTTCCTGTGTAGTGCCTCCACGCAAAAAAAAAAAAAAAGAGAAAAAAAAGAAAGCTTAGTGTCTTCAACCACTGAGCCATCACCGTGGGTGCTCCTGCTCTTCATAACCGGGCTTAAGTAGGATTGAACCTCTGCCTTTTTTAATGCAATAGCGTTCACCGAAAATCTTGTGTCGGTGGCTGGCCACCGACATTGGCGCTTTGAGCAAAAAGGTCACGAGCATGACGCTGCCAAGTGATAGCTGGCAGCTGACATGGCTGCACTCTGACTGGACGTAGGGTTATCCTGACATTACGTTTGGCAGGAGTTGCCAACTGCCAAGTGATAGCTGGCAGCTGACATGGCTGCACTCTGACTGGACGTAGGGTTATCCTGACATTACGTTTGGCAGGAGTTGCCAACTCGGGCCTCTCCTTTCATATGGAAAGGTGACATTAGAATCAGCCTGCCATGACATTGAATTCGAATTGCCTATGCACAGGCACGTTCATGCCGCTTGGTTGTACCCTCAAAGGCAGAACTTTATATTTTTTTAATATATATTTATATATATATATATTTTTCACTGTGGCCAGATGAGCAACTGGCGTTTCCTGCCTTGCAAGTGGTTATAAAAGAACATACAAAGTGCATATGACGTTCATAGACCTTTTCTCAAAAGGGTTAAGGGCGCTGCCATATTGGGCACTGGGCTGAACTAGTTCCTCAGGAAAGAGTTGACTGCCCACCAAAACAGCCCAGTTAAACCAGTTTCTCTGAGGGTCGTGAAAAGTTCTGTACCAAGTGCTTCTGAATGTGAGGATACATAGTAGTTAGGTTGATGATGATGGTGATCATGCGTGCAGCCTGGCCAGAAAGAACTGCTGTTGACCAAGATGCTGAAGGAGGCTGGCGATGGACGGCCCGACCTAACCGTCAAGCGTCGGGAGCTGCCCATGGGGGATCGGCAGAGACTGGAGGCCGAGCGGCAGCGGGCAGTTTTCCTCTACCGCAAGATGAAGGCGGAGGCAGCACTGCGCAGGGCCACAACGTGACACGCACCAGACCAGTCCTCATGCTCGGTTACTTGCCATTCAGCGTAATAGTTATAATAATAATAAACATTATTCATGTAATATATTTACAGATTTGGTCAGGCGCACCAAAGCCACCAGTGGCCTGCAAGTACTGTCCCGTAGCAGTGACAATTCAGGTACACATTATACACATTACAAAACAAAACAAAACACGAAAAAAAAGAAAATATACAATCCGCAACCAATAAAAGAATTATATATTGCTTTAAAACTTTGTTCACGCTCAATACCAGCAGTCGCATATTTACGACTTTCCTTGCAGAGCAAGATGTGCTGTGATTTATTTCGAATTATCACAGCTATGTGCGACTGTTTTCACATTGTTCTGGTTCATTCTAGGGTGCCCATGCCAGGTTTATCTTGATGTTTCTCTGCCGGCTTTAAGTTGAGTGCTGCCAAGAGCAGCGGCATTCTATATTTTAACAATTGCCAAGCACGTTTGCTGCTATTGATACTGCCAAATTTTTCCTTTCTTTGTGAGTGCGCAAGTCGGCCCAATAAAGCATTTCTTTAGGAAGCCATTGTTGTCTTCCCAAGTGCTCTGCTGCCATTATGACTGTGTAACAATATAAAAAAATGTAAGAAAAAAAAGATTGAGAAGAAAAACGGGCAGAAAGGTTACAAAACTTGCATTGTAATTGTTCCAGAGATAATATAACGTTTCTTAGCTGCGTGCGCGAGATCAAAGAGAATACCCTATGTATTCTAGCAGTTTATTAAAAGTACAAGGAACATAACAGCGTCTCGTAGTTCGCCTAAAATGAGTCCGCAATCTTGGCATAATGCAGTGTCGTATTTACTGGTATAGCTTTTAATGCTTTATTATGAGGGCTTTTCCGAACGTGTTTTGGAACTACTGTTTGCTTAAACTTGTAGTCAAACAGAGGGTATCTCCGGGCTATAAACAGACTCTCCAATAATTGGCTAATGGATTCATAAAGTGCACATTTAACAATGGTTTTAAGACCACCCCATAGTCTACAGGCGTGACAGCTAATCTCCCAAGTGAGAAAGGCATGAACTGCTTGATATTATAGAGGATGTCTCTTACACACTTTTCCCGCTATGTGTGTATTCAGAGTCAACTCATTACCAATACATAAATGCTGCCATATTTCACACCAAGAACACCAGTAAGAGGAGAATGACGCGACCAGTAGGATGGCACACTATTCTGCGAGGGTTTTGTGAAGAAAGGCTATGATACTCGACAAGGTACCTGAATTGTGAATATGTTCAAAATTCTGGTGTCCTGTAGGAAAATAATTGTTAAAAGCATCTTCTAAGGACGGAAATATAGATTCAAAATTTAGCTCAACTGAATCTTTCAAAGGTAAGTGCTGGTTTCCACACAGCTTGTTAACTAGAGACCCTGTTTTGCCCATACCGTTTTTTGAATCGCGAAACAGGCTTGTGTAGGATCTTCGTTTTTATAAGTGAATTAATGTGCTTACCGTGCTTCTTATAGACTAAAATTCTGCTGTAATCTTTCCACTTATCGGTGCTTCAAGGCATTTTTGCTATAGCAGCTTTTTTCTTTCATCGCAAATAGCATGTCTGCTATGAGCCACCGATAACCGGTGGTGCTTCATTTTCTGATGATTACTTTCTTTTTGCAATCTTTTTTTCAAGTTCTTCAGCATTCAGATAAAGTTGATGCATGAAAGTATCCCAGCCAAAAGGACCCGTTTTGTTGCCAAATAAATTCTCATCAATAAACATGACAGCATGGTTGAATTTGATTGCTGTCCTTCGAGGTGTGACATATAGTAAAGCGGTGGCCTGCATGCTTTCGTAACATGATTGTACCTGTTACAGAAGTAAGATTAGACGCACGAATAGTACTGATGTGGTCGATATACTGGTACTTTCAGCAGCAGCTTGGTCTGGTTTAAGATGCTGTAGTGCCTATTGTACACAGGTTACCGGCGTCTGGAATGACATTTCACTGTGTGACAAAAGTAGACCGCTTGTTAATGAAACAATTATTGTTTTTGGTGCTACAAGTCGGGACTTCATAGGATGCAGCATGACGACATCTAGGAAATTAGGTGCATTCTCTGATGGAGGGCTTTAGTTACAAGCACATTGGCCGATATAGAGCGACACATGACTTTAGATGATAAAACTTTCGCAGGAGTGAAACTGGCTGTAGAGATTTATTAAAATGGATGCCAATGCTACGACCTTTGCTGCTTTTGTGTGCAAGAAAGTCTTGTGAATGTTCAGGAAAGTGCAAATTATCTGTGAAGCCTACAGTAACACTAATTTTACTATTGGGCGGGAGGACATACCGTGGCACCACCTCTAGGCAGCCCCGCGTGACACTTAAGTGGGATAATGTGCGTCGAACTACTGCTGTGCAATCGTTTCCTGTGCAGTTTAGTTGCGTGTTAATGCTGTATTTATATATTTATTTATTTACACTTTGGTTTGGGCCTGTCTAAGCTTAATTTGAGGTATTAGGCCCACTAATTCAGCAAGACAGCACTTCATCGAGTCAGCTAGCTGCCAAAGCGTGGGCCTGGCCGCTATGTTTACTTGGACGAGGACTGGCCAGCGTTGTTGCCATTATGGGAGGAACTGAAGCTTCCACACAACCAGCCTGCAGCAAGCTGCCGGTAAAACTCAATTATAAGGATTTTTTGCTAGAGGAAGCAGAGCTGCCAGGTGCCTGACAGATGCTGAGCACCTGCCAATAGCGCCGGTGGAAGCAGGGCCATTCACCTAGTGCCCTTAAACATAGTAAAACAGACAAGTCAAGGTCCATTCACACTTGCGACTCACAGCGGTAGTGCGACCGTTTTGGTCGAAAAGCAACAGTCGCAAATGGTCGCATCGTTCGAAGAGCGACTGCCGTGGGCCGTTCAGGCACTGCTCGATTTTCAGTCGCGAGACTGCTGGTCGCAAACCATCAAACCAATCAGCGGCTCAGCTGACATGAATCTAAGTTAGCTTTACTCTATGTGGTGAACAGTCAAGGTAGACACGATGCGGAAAGCATTGCCTTGCTAAGCAACTCGGGGGATGAACTGCAAATAATGATTGATGACCTAGACAGGAAAAGTAGAAAGGTAGGCTTGAAAATCAATATGCAGAAGACTAAGGTAATGTTCAGCAGCCTCGGGAAGGAACAGCAGTTTACATTAGGTAGCAAAGTACTGGAAGTAGTAGGCGAATATGTCTATTTAGGACAGGTAGTAACCGCAGATCTGGACCATAAAAAGGAAATAACAAGAAGAATAACATTGGGATGGAGCGCATTTGGCAAGCACTCGCAGATTATGACTAGTAGCTTACCAATATCGCTAAACAGGAAAGTATATATAACAGTTGCATCTTACCTGTATTCACCTATGGGGCTGAAACATGGAGGCTAACCAAGAGAGTTCTACTTAAGTTGAGGACAACCCAGAGGGCTATGGAACAAAAAATAGTAGGGGTAACATTAAGAGATAGGAAGCGTGCAGAGTGGGTCAGAGAAATAACTCAAGTTGCCGACATTCTAGTGGAAATTAAGAAGAAGAAATGGGCATGGGCAGAACATGTTGTATGAAGAGAGGATAACCGATGGTCGCTGAGGGTAACAAACTGGATTCCAAGGGAAGGAAAGCGCAGCAGGGGGCGGCAGAAAGTTAGGTGGGCGGATGAGGTTAAGAAGTTCGCAGGGGTCAAGTGGATGCAGCTAGTACAGAACCGGGTTAAGTGGAGAAATATGGGAGAGGCCTTCGTCCTGCAGTGGGTATAGTCAGGCTGATGATGATGCGAAAAGCAAGTCGCATTTGCAAGTGTGAACATCGGTTGCTCTCTGGTCATATGCGATTACCGGTCGTGCGTCCTTCGTGAGTCGCAAGTGTGAATAGACCTTTAGAGTGTGGGGAAGACGTGGTTTATTTTTTATAGCAAGTGTGAAGAAGTGCTTCTCGCCCAGCGAGTTCTTGCACGCATACTACCATCATTGTCACTCTTGGTTCGGGTGCACATATTTCTTTTCCCCACGCAGAGCAACTTTGCTGACGCATACCTCAGCATATCATAACATGTAATGCTTTATTTCCCATTTATTCTTCTACTGTGACATTTGAAATTACATCAGTACTCCAGATGCTGCCTGGGACAACTTATCATGCATACAGCTGCCCATTGCTGCAGAATCTATAGTTCACCTCAGTGAAACTTCCGTGCCCCGCCTTCATTCAGAAGAATTAGACTTGTTTTTCGCATGATCCTTCCTTTTTTTGGGAACACACTTCTCCGTGAAGGCAGCATATTTTCCATCCTGCCAGCAGTAAGTCTTCGTTAGCTTCACATGTAATGGACGAGTGCAAATTAAAACGCGTGTATCGTTTCTTCTGCCACTGCACAATGTACCATTTAATGTGAGATCCATGGACAAAATCTTGCTTGCTGAAATGTCTGCTGTACACATGAGAACAACCACTCGCTTCTTTGTCCATTCAAATCTTGAATAAGGAAGATTCTGCGAGCTTATTTTTTGGGTAGCAATGGGAGCTTGAGCCGTGTTCCGTTGCCTACGTCCGGATACAGAGCAATAACGGACCTTGGCAACAGCTTAAATGAACCTGAGCCTAGTAAAGAGCAGAGACAGAAGTTTAGAATTAGTCTGCCAACCAAGATCCGTATAACTCGTGCTATGGTCTTTCCAGTTGTGATGTATGGATGCGAGAGTTGGACTGTGAAAAAGGCTGACCGCCGAAGAATTGACGCGTTTGAATTGTGGTGCTGGTGAAGACTCTTGAGTGTTCCTTGGACTGCCAGAAGATCAAATCAGTCAATATTGTCGACCATAAACCCTGACTGCTCATTGGAGGGTCAAATTCTAAAGTTAAAGCTCAGCTACTTTGGTCATCTGATGAGAAGAGAGGAGTCGCTGGAGAAAGATTTGATGTTGGGAAAGGTTGAGGGTCGCCGGAGAAGGGGTAGGCAGCGAACGCGATGGTTAGATGGCATCCTCGAGGCACTGCAGATGAAGTTATGTGATGTTAGGAAGATAGTGAGAGACCGGAAAGCGTGGCATGACATGGTCAATAGGGTCACGAAGAGTCGGACACGGCTGAACGACTGAACTGAACTGAACCTCGGCAACGATGCAAGATCAAAAAGTGAAATGCTGGCACTCGTTATCAAGCAAAAGTAATGAAAAATTGCAACTATTAGCTTTTAAAACTCACAAATTCAATCGAGCGTCTGCTCCAGCAGTATTGAGAGGAGTCACGTGATCTCACTTGCTCCCCTAGGTTGACGCTAGCGCCGTTTGCTCTAGTGGTGGCGCTCGCGCCCAATATGCAATTACATCAACAGAATTTATGAGCTTCCGAGAAATTATTCTAAACTTCTGGTTTTTCCTCACACAGTGCTCTGTAAGTGTAAAATGATAATTGAGCTACTGGGCGCAGGCTGAGAAGTATGAGTGAAGGGTTCAATTTGGAAATTATGCCACTTGAATTTTGGAGCTTATACGTTATTGGTATCTGATAGTAACTAAGTTCCACCCTCCATTTTCCTGGAAAATACCGGGCCATTCCAAACCCATACATATTTGAAGGACTTTCCTTTTGCCTTTACCATGCTTCTCCAAAACAATTTACTGCCAGCAAGTGTTTGGATGTCACTGCGAAAAATACCAAGCTTTATGTGTAGTTCTAAGGTATTTGAGCTTGTTCCTTGCAACAACTTTTCACCTGTAAGCCGAGAGGAAATCTGAACTACTTGTTTCGGTTTCTTTGTTCTCCCTGTAATGGGATTGCAACTCAAGAACAATGTGGTCCTTTCAATCTGCCTGCTGTATGTGTCACTGTACAGGGATCGGAAGCTGGTCTGGGCTAAGCACTTGCTGGAAAACCGCAGTGCAAGCTTCAGTTAAAAATATTGCCCCAACAAGCATTGCACATACAGTCGACAGCACGTTGTGTATGCCTTGCTAGAATAGTATTTATGTAGGCCTGTTGAAGCACGCTTACTCCAGACTATAGAGGTTATGGCGCAAGAACACGAACTCTACGTAGCACTTTTTTTTTTACCTTAAACTTCATTTGTAGGAACTTTGCAATAGTGTGCTGCCAGGATGTCTGCATGGAAACAATCATTCCGAAGGGGGTGCTCATCTGCATGAGTTTATGTGGTAAAGAACAAATTCAAGGATATTGTTCCTGCACTTCTGTGGAGTGGCAGAGAATGCCCTTGTAATAATTACTTAGCTTAAGCTACAGCTACATTGCTTCAAATCAATATCTATAGAATTTAAAATGCTCAGATAAATGTCTTGCAAAGACAGACCCGAAAGGTTTGTTACCTTATAGGTACTTCTCCTAAATGAACTCCTCGTATAGTTTGGCATGCTGCCGTGCAGGCTATATTCTATAGCGAACACTGTCACTCAAATGATAAAAAGATTTACGCTCAAGAGTGCTCGCACAGCACGATAAACAAACTGCGCACAGAAGCAGACAAGCCAGTGTTTACATGCATAGGTCCTACTCTCGCACAATCGAGTTGCCAGCACTCAAATTGAGCATCATCTACACTACCATCTGCAAAGATGTGCCGTACTCTTTTGTTCGTTTCTTTGCCATGGCTTTGCCAGTGTTTTTCGAAAATAATTATATATGGGCTGTATAATTGGAACGTCACTTGTAGTTAGCAAATTTAGCATGTGTGGGAATATGTCATGCCACACGAAAAGCTTACGTGACTTGAAAAAGCACCCAATGGATAGTGAGTGTTTTGGCAGTACATATGACCGCACAACATACATTTTTAGTGGCTTTTAAAAAACATATTGCTTTCGAAGTGATGCAGCATGCTTTGTCACAAATTTCTTCAAAGGACTAAATTTTAAAAAGCGGCCGCCTCTGCGATCATATGGGCTGTGCTCTGAAACAACGCATTGTACTTTCACAATCTGCTCGAGGATGTTTATGGTTGCTGTGCACCAAAGACTGCATCACAAGTGCCCTGTGAAATCAAAAGTACTTTAAAAACATTTGCTTCCACATATACCTGTGGGCGCTAAACCTACTTTTCAACCCCCATCCGCTGTGGTGTCTGCGAGCACCCCCCCCCCCCTTTGTTTGTATACATGGTGTTAGTCTGTAGTAACAAACTGGATCTGTGTTTCTCATTCTTCAGTCATTACACGTGCACTTGAAGTGTCCTGTTTGCACTTTCCAGCTGCATGCATAATTATCTTCAGTGTGTCAGTATGTCATTTCTCTGCTCTGTCATAGCTAGTGATGCTTAGCTGACAACACACATGTGCAGTGCCTCAGCAGAGGAGAGCAGCACACTTCAGGACCATGTATTCAGTATGTGACAACTTGAAAGAGAAGCAAAAAGTGAGAGAAGGCTTTGAGGATGGGATGCCAGCCACTGGCTTCGATTTAATGACAGGCAGTTTGTGTCTACAGTCAGAAATCACAGTATGCAGCACAGTGTCCCAAAAGTTTCTGCTGCAGATTTTTTAAAAGCTGCCTTTCTACAGATAAATGTACTGCAGCACATGCCTCGACTATGTCAAGTTGTTTGCCAACACCAGCGATTTCAATGCATTGATCTACAAATCACCTTGATCTCTGCTACAGCAGCAGCCACTCTGACTTAGCAATCTCCTCTGCCCACCTGACTCTTCCTCTGGGCATTGCCGCAAGTCCCCTCTTTTGAGGAGTACCAAAAGAACATTTTACCAGCCAGTCGTTTCACAAAACCAGGGCATACTATTAAACAGCTTGCCGAATAATACTAAACTCAGTTGCTGGGCTATCAAAGGTAACGCACAGTGACAAACAAGGATGAACACAAAGAAACAGGAAGGATAGCATGGACATTGACTTTGATTGTGCTTGCTCTGTTCGCTGTCTAGCCATGCGTCCATCCTTCTTTAGCACTGTACAACTTTAACATTATTAAATACGCCTACAGAATTTGAAAACTCTACTGAAAGCTCTTTGGTGCATTGAGGCATTACGTGGTTCCATGTGCATCTAAGCTACAATTTCGGAGTGTGCCTGCAGCTTTCCTAACAGTCCATACAAACGTCTTACATTTTATGAGACCAAAAATGAATGTCTATTAACGGAGATGCGGTGAATAAGTACCCAATTCGATCAGAATTTCCTATTTTTCAGTCGTTTCTCTAATCCTTCAGACTTTGACTCGTTACGAAATATTTTAGCTACGTATGCAGTACGAATTTACAAAGTGACCATTCACTGATGGATAGTCATAAAAAATTGTGGGCAAATTGCACTTATGATAGAGCTGGCACACTCCGGATTCTGCAGACTTCCAACAGCAGGGCGTCAACACCTTGGTATCATCATGAAGAGAGACCCTTTCACAGGCTCTTTAACTATAAAGTTTTGTAGCTGTATGGCTGCGCTTGGGTGGATGTTCGTAATTACTCCCTTATTACAAACCTACTCCACCTTGGGGGAATCTCCTAAAAACATTCATTCCACAGGTTGTAGTGCTGCATTTCTCTCAGTAAAAGAATACGAGAATGTAAAATGACGGCATAAACTTTTAAGGTTGACTTTCTTAGCTTTCACTTTTTCTATGATTCACTAATCCCTTTGACTAATCCCTTCGGCATTTTGTAAAAAAAAATCACTGCAGAATACTTACTTAAAGTGCATGAATCCAGTGACACTGAGAAGTGGTAATAAAGTTCTAGAATTTTTTTTATGTACATGAGGAATAGTTTTTAAAAGTTAATTTTGTAAGAAATGTTTTTGTGTAATAAATGCAGGCTGTAATTTAACTTTTGCTTCTACAAGCTCTATGGAGCACCGGAGCATTTGCAAAAAGAATTAACAGTTTTAATGCACAGAACGCAGCTACAGAATGTAGCTTTGTGAACATGATGACACTGAAAGCTTGTGCATTTTCTTCCGAGGTTAACACACCGGAGTCACTTTACAAGAATGTAAACTCTAATTACTCAGGAACTATGTCAGCTATGTTTAAAGAAAAGAATACAGTTCTGAAATAATTATAAAAAGTTGCGCATTTGCACCAAATTTCACTGCATTTCATGCATAAATAAATTATTTTTACTAGCCACATTCCCCCTTTAGGCCTAGACAAGGGAAACAAGTTTTTTCAGTTCACCAAGATTTGCTCACAAAAAGCACCGTGAAAGAACTGGGTTTCACACTGCATGCTACCATCCATCAACAGACAGGTACCAATGCTTACTGTGGGTGAACTAGTGGACTGTTTCACCTGAGGTCTCGTACGCAAAATGGCACCTGGTGGTAAGTTCTGCACATCAGCACATTCGACTCCAATGCATTCCTCATGATGAGGCCGGGGTGGTATGTGGAGTATAGAATTATGCGCGTTCTAGGGACCTAACTGTGCAGTGGAATATCTACCATTTCAGTCCTCCCTTCGCCCTCCTCCGGCTTCAACTAGTGCCCAAACCTGTGATGCCAGCTGTACAATAAGCAGTTACTTAACTGGCAGCTGATTTCATTTGGGTCAATTGCATCTGAATAAGTTCAGTCCTAAGTGTAGGTTAAGTGACCACCAGGTTTTTGCCAAGTCTGCATGACTGATGCTTTTAAATGATCCTCTAGTTTGCTTACCCAGCAGAAGCATTGTCATCTGTCTATAATAACAATGCCACTGCAGGCATGCATCGTGAGATCAACATTTGCTTAGCCCTACCACAATTCTCAGAATAATGCAGCGATCCTTCCTGCGTTCCCTAACCACTCTACCAACACTCCAAAAGCTGCGCCCAATTGGGTGCACATAACAAGCAGTCTAGTGGCGCCATCTCTTGTCACCGGATGGTGGGGACCGGTAGCTGCAAGCCCTCCTTGGCCTCAAAGAAGGTGTACGACAGGGTGATGTCATTGCAGTTCTCCAGCAGTGGGTCGGCTGCATACTCGGGATCAATGTAAAAGAACACGGGCATGTCCACCTGCCGGCCATGGGAAAAACGAGAGGGGAGCAATTGAACGAAACATAAGCAACGTAAGGTTCTTCTTTCAGCTCCGTTTAATCTTCTTCTAGCATGCAGCTACTATGGGCTACCAACCATATCAGGCAACCTAAAGGTAACACAGTATAATATTTTGTTAGTTCAACCCCCATTAATTTGGAAATTCAAACAAAGGGGCACGCGGTCCCGTCCTGGCTGGTGCCCTGTAAGTCTATGGCGGCGGAGACACGTTAGTTTAAATAATCGATGAACTTTCTCTGGCCAATTCAAATGGGAGATCACATTTGATCGCGTAGGTGTAAGACACCTACGCTTACAACGATCACTGAAATGGACCTCCTTGAACCTCAGTTTCATGGGAAAGTGGTGCCAGCAAACGAAATGCTTGCTATGGCAGACATGGCAATGGTAAGAAGTTTCCCATTACCTATACATAGCTCGATAGCATAGTTTCGGTTTCACTTTAACTTTATGCTGCCCTGCGACTGCGACTGGGTGCATGTATATGTGTCGGCTAGCTGAGGCATTTTGGATGCTGCTTGGCACGTCACTGCTTTTATTTTGGAATGGCGTCAAGCTGTTTTCATGCCTACGCATCCATCCCTTGCGTGCACCAATGCGCTGCTTCCAGTACACCGAAATCACTGAAGCTGCAGTTTCACTAACTGTACACTTCACCGTGATGCTTTACTGCATGGAAAATGCGGCGAACCATCCTCAAAACGTGAGGGGGCTGTTTTGTGGAGGAACAAATGCTACTGCGTTGCACTGCGAAAAGGGTAGCAGAGACCTTAAAGGGACACTAAAGACACTCAAACATGCTGTAAAAATCTAATAACTGCATTTGATGACACTGTCGCCGCATATCCGGCACCAAAAAATCGAATAATTGCTGAGTTATTGCGACAAGAAGTTGAAGTTTTTTTTTTTGTTCCCGCCAGTCGAATTCAAACTGTTTTCTCCTACTACGTAGTAGGGTAAGTAGGGTAGCATGACGCACACAATGACGCAAGAGGAGACCCCGGGATTGCTGGCGCACGGGGAGCGGAGAATACTTCGCAGGTGTGTGCTGAGTTATGACCTTAATTCGATACGCACTTAGGGTAGGCGCATTTGCTGCTCCGAGGTCTTATTTCAGGCGCTGCTGGTCGGAGCACGCATGAAGTGCCTGAGCCCGAACATAACCGAAACTGAAGTGGACACCTGTGGCGCCTCCAAGTATATTTTTATATTTGCCTTGCAACATTTACGTTGTCTTTTCGCCGTCGTTTAAGTGCAATAAAAGCATTTTATCATATCTGAGACAAAACCTACTACCACATTCAAACGGGCAACGTAATTCGCATTTGTCAGCTTCCAGGATCCCTTGAGCATCACGGGATTTTTAGCTGCGAGCCTCAGTCGTTTCGGCTGTGGCGGCGATATCTGTATTTCTGTTCTTCCTCTTTACTACCTTATAACAGCTTTGTCTTCAATAAGAGTGGTTTTTTTGTAGCCAGGAACTGGCATTCTATCGATGCAAGCCCACTTCATTTTTCTCTTTAGTGTCCCTTAATTGACTGTGGAGCAGTTCTTCAACATTCTCGAAAGTGTGTGCAAAGTAAAGAACTTGAACGAACAGGAAAAAACTGTTTTTGTCTCTTGGGATCCATCTCAAATGCAGACAGACTTCATACAGTTGTTCATTAGATAAAATTCAGAATGCAAACAGTTTTTAGCTGTTTTTTTAGGCCCTTCCAATAATTTCAACATTTAGTTATTTCGAATCTGGTCACCTGAAGGTTGAATTAACAAGTTTACGTCTACAATAATCAGCAATATGAAATTAAGCCTTATTATATAGAACAGTAAGGCCAAGCAAATTGTTTGTATGTTGGGGATTCTACTCTACAAAAGCAGTTGTCCTGGAACCTTACTTTGGCTGCAAAGACTGCTCTATTACTTCACAAAAAGCTGATTGGTCTGTCAACAAGCAGTGTGATCAACAACAGCCTACTGTTTGTACTGAGAATGCTGGTCAAGTGGGAGAACAAAGATGATGTTTATTATGTCTCTACTTAACGGAGAAATGGAGGACCATGGATGGTTCTGCTTTTCTGCACAAAGAACAATCTAGTTAGCCTAGGCTCAAAGCGTAAACCTGCCGCTGTTGGGCCTTTATATTTCACGTTAGCACATTCAGCAGAAACGACAAATTCTAATCGCATCTCGGTTCTATCCTTTATTTCCACTTCGAGATTCATGTCAGTGAATCTCTGCTGCCAAGTAAACAGAACCGAGGTACCAACAGGCCTCGTAAAGGCTTTTTGGCTTCAACTCCTAATATTCTGCTGAACACCCTGGAAACTCTGATGTTGAACTGAAAGCTATCAAAACATGCTACAATGAATGACTCAGAGAATATCCATTTCTTGCAACTTGTCAAGCCAGTCAATGACAAAGGCAAGACTAACAAAGAGCAAAAAGGATGTTTTTTTTAGCAGTGTTGATTCAAGACTAGTAAAGACATGCAGTGCTACAGCTTAGCTTTTATGGGCATTCATGAAGTCACGCTTCCTAAGATCAGCACCATGTAGAGATGGCCTTACTAGGATGTTTCCCTCTCTTCCAACCTACAATAATTTCCCTCAGGGTGCTCTTGATACTTGAGCTAATATACATCAATAAAACTTAGAGTAGATGCTACTTTACCCATATTACACTGCTGTAGTTCCAGTACCAGTCGTTTGTGCTGGATGGGAGAGCAATTCGTTCCACTGTCCTGTCTTGCTATTTTCACTGCACTTTCTTAAAAAGCTGTACACAGCCAACTCTGGTGAGAAAACTCCTGTACTCTGGCCAGAGAGAGCCCGCTATTTCTGTCGAGTAGTAATTGAATTACCAATTACGTTCCACGCAATGCTGTCCAGCTGCGAAATAAACCCAGTCTTCCTGCAATAACTGGATTGATTGCTTCCTGTTCACGAGGCACTTAAGATGCCATATTTTTTCGAAACTAAGCTGTGTGCTTTTTTTAAGAATACAGAAGATGAAACTCTTAGGTTGGCTTAGATGCAAGGATTAAAAAAATCTGACTCATAAAATATGATACAGTGAAATCTCGTTGATACGATTCGGCTAAATACGCTTTTCGGCATAATACGTTTTTTTTTTCGTTCCCGGCCGATGCCCTATAGAGGTAATGCATTTTTGTACGGCTAATACGATCGTATTTCCACGTCGGTTTGGATAATACGATCGTGGAAACGTCTTCCGTAAATCTCGCGAAGTTTCGATTTTCGCGCCAGGAGGCAGCAAAAGTGTCCTAGCGGGATCTGACCGTAGCTGCAGTGGTCGTAACTCCCCTAGCGCTCGTGGCCGATTTTCGATGTTGGACATGACCTTTGCTAGATACGTGTAGGAATCACACCTCTCCAACTATGATGATGACATCAGAGCCAGTCCTTTGCAGAGGGTGGGCAGAGCTACTGAAATTATCGCATCGAGCAAAACTACAGGCACAGCGGACTGAACACGCGACGACACGCGCTTCGTATGCTCGAGGCTTGGCCTGGCTCGGCTCGGCTCGAGTCCGGCCGCGCCTCAGCACAGCGTCTGCAGCAGTGTGGCGGCCTCTGGGAGCCATTTTCCCAAGCTCGCACAACAAAAGCGCCGAAGCGCACCGAAGGTTTTTAGCGCCATCTATCCTAAGACATAGTAATCAAGGTAAAATCACGTGACCAAGAAGCAGTGATTGGCGCATGCATTGACGATGCTGTAGGCTTTGTTGGCTTTGTGTTTGCCATTTCTCGTTGCCATTTTGGTTTTCCGAGCGTTCAGCTTGCACTTCGCACTTATCGTTTTTGTTTTGGTGCCGCGTTTCACCCGTGCGCTTCACCATGTCTAGGAAGCGTAAAGCGTTATCGCTGAAAGAAAAACTTGATATTCTCGTAAAAGTCGACGACAATCCGCAGAAGAAACGTGTCGACCTGGCACGCGAACTTTGTTTGCCTGTCTCCACGCTGAACGCGATCGTCGGCAAGCGAGAAGAAATTCGGAAAAACATTCAAGTCTTCGGCGCCGGCGTGAAGCAAACAAGGGGCGCCCAGCATGGCAAGATGGAAGAGGTTCTACTGGCGTGGTTCAGGGAAGTAAGGGCGGCGGGCGTGAACGTGGACGGGACAGTTGTTCGCGAGAAAGCTGATGAGATTGCACTCTCGTTGGGCATTGAAGATTTTAAAGCTTTGGGCGGGTGGCTCCATCGTTTTAAAACACGACATGGCCTGTCGTATAAAACCGTTTCCGGCGAAGGGAAGTCTGCCGACCAAGATCAGGTCTCCAACTGGCTTTCGACTCTGCCGGCGGTGATTGCTCAATACCAGCCAAGGGACGTGTTCAACGCAGATGAAGCTGGGTTGTTCATCAACCTCCAGCCCGAGAAAAGTCTCAGTATGAAAGGTGAGACGTGTCAAGGTGGAAAAAAAAGCAAAGAAAGAGTCACCGTATTGTTGTGCTGCAATGCTGATGGAACCGAGAAGCTCAAGCCTACCGTCATTGGCAAGTTCTGGAAGCCACGCTGCTTCTCGCGTAACCCACGCCTTCCTGTCGTTTACAAAGCGAATAGGAAGGCATGGATGACCGGAGCCCTTTTCACAAGAGTTCCTCACCCATCTGGATGCCCGGATGCGTGCCGAGAACCGTAGAATTCTTATATTTCTCGACAATTGTGCCGCGCACCCTGTCGATACTTCGTGGCTGCAAAACGTCAGAGTAATTTTCCTGCCGCCCAACTGCACCAGCCACTTGCAGCAGGAATCATTAAAAACGTGAAATTTCACTTTAGGAGCTTGTTGGTCAGACGCTTTTTGGCCAAGATTGACCGGAAAGATGCCAGCTTGAAGGTGGATCTTCTTGATGATATTCATTTTCTAGCGATGTCATGGGATCGCGTCAAACCCGACACCATCGCCAACTGCTTCAAGAAGTGTGGCTTTCTTTGTGCATCTGGCGATACGGAGGAACATGGAGCTGACAGCGCAGAGATTGACATCCCAGACTGGGGTGACCTCGATGTCGGCGTGTCTCCGGAAGAGTTTATATCGGCGGACGACCAACTGGCGACATGCGAATTGCGCACCGTCCAAGACATCATTGCAGATGTTACCGCTGAAGAGGAAAGCGACGACGATGACGACCAAGACGCCGGAGATTGCAGCGGCGATCGTCGGCCATTAAATACTGACGGTGCACTCCAAGCTTTGGACGGGCTTCGTGGCTTTGTCGCGTCTGCGGAGCTGAGTGAGGAAACTGCTACTCGTTTCTACGAGTTCCAAAAAAGCTTTCTTCAGGACCTCGAAAAGCAAAACGTGCAACGCAAAGTGACGGATTATTTTAACGTGCTTTAATAAAAGCAAGTTCTGTGCCAAGTATGTATTATTCGCGATCTTTCTGAGTCCGTTTTGGATAATACGATTTTCGGATAATACGCTTTTATTGTCGGAGCCCGTGGGAATCGTATTAACGAGATTCTACTGCAATCCATTAAACCTGAAAAAAAAAAAAAAAAATTGCGAGACAGTTTGACTATATTATTACAACTGACACTGTCTCATGCGAAAATGCCCGTATCTTAACTGTCCATCCACAACCCCCTCCAAGTTGGGCAGAACCACTGCCCGCAGTATTAGGAAATAAATATTGTCACGCTAATGATGACGAAGGATGGTGATGGTGGGACAGAAGAGGAAGAAGAAGCGTTGGTGCCTGGGGCTAGTAGGCTTCACCTTATCCCACTGCCATATCACTGTAAATAAACACCCCTTTGCTATTTCATCGTAACAACTTGGTGGAAGGTGCTCCGTTCGATCCCCAAGTACGGCGCAGCAAGAACAACTCGAGTTTCGACGTAGTCGCCGCCTTGCTGGACTGCCACCGCTCCCAAACATCATGGACCACACCGATTCTAACCGTGCCAGCCGCGACGCTTCAAGCCAGGCTGGTGACAGGCCTGCCCCCTCCAGCTCTATTCCCTGCCAGCCTTACCGGGAACCACGACCGTTTGCAGGAGAGGAAGGTGAGGACGTTGAGAAGTGGCTACTTCATTATGAACGAGTTAGTCGGTACAACCGGTGGGACCCTATCACCATGCTCAGAAATTTCGTCTTTTTTCTAACTCACACGGCGATGACATAGTTCGAGAATAACGAGGACAATTTGACAACTTGGGAACGGTTTGCCACCGAGATCAAACAGCGTTTTGGTGACTCTGTACCGAGCAAAAAGCGGGCTGAGCAGACCCTTGCCCAAAGAGCTCAATTGCCGGATGAAACTTGTACCACTTATACAGAAGAGATCCTCAGATTGTGCAGATGTGTCAATTCCAACATGCCCGAAGAAGACAGAGTCGGCCACATTTTGAAGGGTATCGCGGCTGACGTGTACAACTTTTTAATCGCCAAAGACAGCCTTGCAACCGTCTCCGATGTCATTAAACACATCCGTGCTTTTCAAGCTCTGAAAACGCGTCGTATTGTGCCAAAATTTGGGCGGCTGGCCAACGTGCCTACCGTGGCCAGCCTTGATGACCACGGCCAACTAGATCTTCCGTCGACGATCCGGCAAATCGTGCGGCAAGAACTCCTGCGGCTCAACCCACTTCCCCTGCACGAATCTGCTGAGGTCTCTGTCCAGAGGGTATCTAGACGGCCGGCTTCACCAACACAAGCGATTACCGTTCAGCCTTTCCCACAAGCTCCTGAAGTTGCAGCTTCCATTGACTATCCTCCTATGCATTTCGCCAACCGGAATGCGTCGGTGCCTGACGCCCCAAGGTATGACGTCGCCTCAAGTGCACATAGATCTTCCATTCGATCTACCAGGATTCCTGAGCAGTATGAGCATTCAGCCAGACCTACGACGCACCCAGCTGTTCCCTGCTCTTATTCGCAACAGCATTTTCTACCTTCCCCGCCGATATGCTACCGCTGCGGCGTCGAGGGTCACATCGCCAGATACTGCCGCAGTAGGTTCCCACCTCGCTATAACCGTCCGGCGCTTCCAACAGCACCCAACAATTGGCAATACAATCCCGTTTTTCAACAATCAAATACTCAGCGTGGGTATTACCGCAACATCCATAACCAGAATATCCGCGACCACTCCCCTGCATCTGATAGAAGTGTTACTCCACCACCCGCCTTCCGTGCGCGTCGTTCTCCATCACCACGACGGCGCTCCATGTCGCCTCAGCATCCTCAGCAGGAAAACTAACCAGCGCGACCAATGGGGGTGAGGCCGCTGGAAATGTGCTGTGTGCCAACATCCCTCCAACTATAATGCTCAAAAACAAAATTCGTGTGTTTATTGATGGTGTGTATACATTAGCTTTGGTGGATACGGGTGCGACTGTGTCTGTGATGAGTAATCAATTTAGGCGCTTGTTGGGACGCAAAGTGATGTTTGAATATGACCGTGCTTCAACGTTTTGTGGTGTGAGTGGAGAGGCGTTGTGGGCCACTGGGTGTGTGTAGTGCGCAAGTGTCTGTGGGTGGTGCAATTTTTCAAGCCGAATTCGTAGTCTTACCCCACTCTACGCATGACATCATTTTAGGAATGGACTTCTTGAAGTTTTGTGGCGCTACCGTAGACTGCCGAAGTCAAGAGGTTCATTTTGACGGCTCGCATCTGCAGACTCTTTTTGAAAGTGGCCGTGATGAAGAAACAGTTTTTAGTATTACCGAAGACACAGTAGTTCCACCCTTGTCTGCCATGTTCGTCCCCGTGTCCGTTCCACTTCTTGAGAAGGTTTCATTCCAGGCCATGGTGCACCCAGTTCACTCAGCATGCCTGAAGAAAAATGTAATTATCCCTCACTGTATGATATCCGTGAATCATGGTAGTGCCTCGTTATGGACCATCAATCCATTGTCCGAGCCCGCAGTTTTACCAACGGGATTGAAGCTTGCCTCCTGTGGACCCGATGCGCCCCACGTCGTTGCTTTGGTCACAGATGCTACGAGTGCCACCGTACCTCTGCCTGCTGATGAAACTTCGATCTTCCGCATGATCAGCGCCGATCTCACCTCACCTCAACGCCGTACTCTTGTGGATATTCTTCTACCTTTTTCGCCTATGTTTGACTTTTCTGAAACAGATGGACCAACCTCTCGCCCTGCACATCGGACCCATCATAGCATCGACACTGGTTCGGCTCGTCCCATTCGTCAAAAGCCATATCGCGTGTCCCCATCTGAGCGCAAAGTCATTCATGAGCAAGTGGAGGACATGCTACAGAAGAAGGTGATACAGGAGTCATCTTGCCCCTGGGCTGCCCCTGTTATTCTTGTACGCAAGAAAGACGGTTCGTGGCGATTCTGCGTCGATTATCGGCGTCTAAATTCTGTTACGAAAAAGGACGTCTATCCTCTTCCTCGCATAGACGATGCCCTCGACTGCCTCTCTGGTGCGTCCTATTTTTCTTGTCTTGATCTCAGATCTGGCTACTGGCAAATTCCAATGGACCCTGCGGATAAGAAAAAAACAGCCTTCGTAACCCCAGATGGCCTTTATGAGTTTAATGTTATGCCATTCGGGCTGTGTAATGCGCCAGCTACATTTGAACGCTTTATGGACACAGTTTTGCGCGGCTTAAAATGGGACATTTGTCTTTGCTATCTGGACGATGTCGTCATATTTGGGAAATCCTTCCAAGAACACAATGACCGTCTAGTACGTGTCTTGAATTGTCTGCACAACGCCGCCCTAATTCTGAACTCCAAAAAGTGCCGCTTTGGAGAGCGCCAAGCGCTGGTGCTAGGACACTTTGTCAGTGGTGATGGTGTAATGCCGGATCCGCAGAAAACTGCCGCTGTTGAGTCTTTTAAACCCCCGCAGACAGTGAAAGAGCTGCGCAGTTTTCTAGGGTTGTGCTCGTATTTTAGACGCTTTATACATCGCTTTGCTGACGTTGCTTACCCACTGACGTGCCTTCTCCACAAAAACTCTACTTTTAACTGGACACCAGACTGCGACGCGTCATTCCGTCAACTGAAGTTTCTTTTAATATCGAAACCCATCCTACGTCACTTCGATCCTACTGCAATGACAGAAGTACACACGGACGCTAGTGGAATTGGTCTTGGTGCAGTCCTTGTCCAACGGCACGATGAACGAGAGCATGTTATCGCGTACGCAAGTCGTACCCTGAGCAAGCCGGAGCGAAACTACACAGTCACCGAACAGGAATGCCTAGCTGTAGTTTTCGCTGTGCAGCGTTTCCGTTCATATTTGTACGGACGTTCGTTTACTATCGTAACTGACCATCATTCCCTCTGTTGGTTGCGGAACCTTCGAGACCCATGTGGTCGCCTCGCACGCTGGGCCCTCCGGTTACAGGAATATGACTTTGCCGTGGTTTACAAAAGCGGGAGGCGTCATGCAGACGCAGATTGTCTTTCTAGGATGCCAATGGCCACGACTGGACCTGAAAGCGACGATTTCGACAATTATATATCGACCCTCGAGCCAGCGTTCCCCGACACGAATGTTTTCAAAACGGAACAGCAAAATGATACCAGTCTGCAGCCTCTCTTTGCCCAAGCCAACGTACCTACAAGCCGTTTTTGTGTGCATGATGGCCTCCTATGGAAAAAGAGTTATTCGCCTGTCCGCCAGCGATACCTACTCGTAGTTCCCAAGACGTGCACGGACGTATTGCGTGTTATGCATGATGATCCAACTTCTGGGCATTTGGGATCGGTTCGAACACTCCACCGTGCTCAAGAAAGATTTTACTGGCCGAGAATGCGCTCGACGGTTGAACAATACGTTGCCAGTTGCAAGCAATGTCAACGCCACAAACGTCCAACTGCAACTCCGTCTGGCTTGCTGCACCCTGTGAAGACCCCGACAGCACCGTTTGATCAAGTAGGAATTGACCTCGTAGGTTCGTTTCCGAAGTCCGTGGATGGAAATTGCTGGATTGTAATCTGCGTGGACTATCTCACACATTACTGTGAAACCGCCGCTCTTCCATCTGCTACGGCGCATCAGGTGTCGCTTTTCTTGCTGCACTCAGTCATCTTACGACACGGGCCGCCATGAATTGTCATCACTGACCGGGGCCGACAATTCACTGCTGATGTTGTTGAAGAGCTCATGCGTTTATGCGCCGTAACTTTCCGACACTCGACGCCATACCATCCCCAGACAAATGGCTTGACTGAGCACGTCAACGGAACGCTTATCAACATGCTAGCCATGTATGTGGACGCAGGGCATAAGAACTGGGACACCATACTGCCCTTCATCACGTATGCGTTTAATACCGCCGCGCATGAGACTACTGGGTACAGTCCATTTTTTCTGCTCTATGCCAGACCGCCACGCTACTCTCTGGATACTATCCTGCCCTTCACAAGCCGTGAAGACCCCTGCCTGGCTGAGACCCTCTGTCTCGCCGAAGAAGCACGGAGAATCGCCCGATTACGGTCTGGTGCTTCACAAGAACGTTCTAAAGTGCGATATGATGCCAGTCACCGGAGGGTCACATACTCTGTAGGGGATTTAGTCTGGCTATGGCGTCCAATTCGGCGCCGTGGCCTACATCAAAAACTCTTGGCCCATTATGACGGCCCATATGTGGTTATCAAACGCCTTAGTGATTTAACTTATGGAATAAAACCGAACTGTGTCATGTTGCCCGCTTGAAGCCGTGTCAGCCTCGCACGACTCACGAACATGCCCAGAGGGCTTCGTCTGAGTAGGGGGGAAATGTCACGCTAATGACGACGATGAAGGATGGTGATGGTGGGACAGAAGAGGAAGAAGAAGCGTTGGTGCCTGAGGCTAGTAGGCTTCACCTTATCCCACTGCCATATCACTGTAAATAAACACCCCTTTGCTATTTCATCGTAACAATATATAAATAAAAATAAAGACTTTCTGACCGAATTTTAGTGGCAGTCCACCTAAATTTTGATGTGGGCAAAGGTAGTTTTAAATGGCCAACTCAATTTTACAATTTCAATTTTTGAAATGCGCAAAGCCATAGCCTGAGCCGCTTTGGGATGTTAAACCCCATAAACCAAACAATATTTGGGGGCAGGCCAAGGCCATTAGTGAAACCATCTTTTTTCCCTCTAAAGCACCTCAAAAGGGCAATGCAATAGCGGTGTGTTTGGATCCATTGTACATGGATGGAAGTTGATGAAGACGACGGCACGCAACGCACAGTGTGAGAGAGTGACAGTAAAACATGCAGTGTGATCGGCTCCAGCAATGATCCCAAATCTACATCGACAATAAAATTTTTATTTTTTATTTTTCATTTGACAGCTCCTATGCTAGCCTTACAAGGTCAATTCAAAGTCAGGCCTCGCACCTGACTCGGGTGTGAAAGCTAAAATGGGACGCAGGTGGCGCCACCTGGAAACTTCAGACAAAAGCATAGCCATTACTACCACTAGTAGTAGCCAACAAAAGTACCCGAGAGTATGGCTGTGACTTCATGCAGGGGGAACTCTATGGGCCATGGAACTTCGCCCTACCAAGTGACCTGGCATCCTGCATGTTGTTAATATGAACGACCCCTGCAAGTCCGCAAGAAGCAGACACGGGCCCTTTCACAAATAAATGTTTTCATTTTGCAGGTGCTTTTAAGTTTCCAATTTTTTCGTTCTACCACTGGCCTTCAAGTTTTCAGCGTCAGCTTAGAATCGAGGTCGGTCTAGATTCGAGTAACTACATTAAGTTTTAAGCTTCGAATGATGTGCACTGTCAGGACCCTGTGGACTCCAACAGTGGTTGACTACCGACACAGCTCCAGGTGGATTGCATTAGTGCGCACATGGAACGAGTCTCTATTCCAGGCTGGGCACACTGGCACACCGCAAGCAGGGTTGCTCAGAATGCACCGTGCACCCTCTCTCGCCGCCTCACAAATTTCACAAGTGGTGGAATGGCAGACAATTGGGACGTATGAGTCACTAGTCCCAAAATGTTGCACTCTGTTGAAACAGACATAATGTACGGGGATAAATTCTTCTTGACATAGAGGTTCTCTAATAAAATACAGTCGAACCTCGATATATCGAACAGAGCGGTGATTGCAAAATAGTTCGATATAGCCGGAATTCGATATACAAAATCACGTAGAAAACGCGTCAAAAACTAGTACAAATCAATCAATGAACCAATCGTGGCACAGTGACGCAATAAATACTCACTTGAAGTTTCAAACAAAGTATTTATTCCTTTGGCTTAAAGTACTGTAGCAGCGTAGCTTGCTTCAAATTGGCAACCGCGTGCTTAACCACGGCGTCCTCAACGTAGTCTAAACGGTCCACAAGCGATAGTCCAGCGCCTTCTATTGCGCCGCAGTAGCGGCGTATAAGGTCCAAAGCAGCTACAGCCTCAGTTGCAGTCTGGAGCGGGGCAGCGCTTACGGGATCAACCTCGGCAGCGTCTTCGTTTGGCCGCTCAGCAGTAACTTCCGCCGCAATCTCTACATCTGTCAACTCCGCCACTGTTCCGGTGCTGTCATCACCGCCAACGAAGTCATCAATGCACATGCTGTGTGGCTCAGCACCGACAAAGCGCTCCAATTGGCTCCAGGTTTCTCCGAGCTGGCATTCTTCCTCTGTGCCGTCGTCCAACGCTGATTCTTCAGTTGCTTGCTCGGAAGCTTCTTCAATGCGGCTTACAAAACCCGCATGCCGAAAGCAGTGAACTACTGTCGACTGCTTGACGCTGTCCAACGAGGCTTTCAGCATTTGAATGGCACCCAAAAGGTCTATCTTTAGCTCTTGGCCCATCCGCAGCTTGAGAAGCAAAATGTCAATCAGCCGACGTTTATAAATAGATCTGAAAGCGCGAATAATGCCCTGGTCCAATGGTTGCAGCTTCGACGTCGTGTTCGGCGGCAAAAACTTTAATTTCAATGTTGCTCAGCTGGACATCAGTGTGGTGTGCTGTGCAATTGTCAACGATGAGGCAAACCGTCCGGCCTTGACGCGCCAGCTCCGAGTCCCATGCCTTCAACCATTTTTGGAATATCTCCCGAGTCATCCACGATTTCTTGTTCCATGCGTATGTCACCGGAACACTGGGGCAGTTGCGCATGCATCTCGGGGTTTGGAACTTGCCTATGACAAGTGGCCGCAGCTTCGTGCTGCCGTCCATATTCGCAGCCAACAGAGCTGTAATACGAGCCTTGCCTTGCTGGCCGCCGTGGCACTTGTCTCCGCACGTGTCGAGCGTTTGTCGCGGAAGCATTTGCCAGAACAGGCCCGTCTCGTCAGCATTGAATATCTGATTGGGCTCATACTTGACGAGAATCTTAGGCCACTCTTCTTCAAGCCACTTCTTGATCTCGCCTTCATTGGCGTCCTCACTTTCCCCCGAGACTGTCTTCCCGACAATGTTAAAGCGGGCCTTAAAACGTTGCAGCCAACCGCTGCTGGCATTGAAGTTCTCGGCACCGAGAATGAACGCAAAGTTCTTGGCCTTCTGTTGTATCATCGGTCCCGATACAGGAATATTCCGGGCCCTTGCGTCGATGAACCATTTGTGCAGCGCCTTCTCAACGTCTTCAAAGGCAGCTTTGCGCACCCGCCGCGCGCCTGAGTGCTGGTTTTGTTCCGCCTTGGTCTTAATGTCACTCTTGTTTTTCAGCAGAGTGCTCAAAGTGCTCCTCGGTATGCTGAAAGCTTCGGCGACGCTTGACTTTTTTTCACCATTTTCAACGCGGCGGATCACTTCCAATTTCGCAGCAAATGTCAGGGTCGTCCGCTTCTTCGCGTTTGCAGCCATCACAACACCGACCACGCCGTGACAGGCCTAGGCCACCTAGGCTGCCTAGGCCACACACGATAACAACGACTGGCGCAGCACAAGTGGCGGCGCCGAGACGCGGTTAGTCGTTGACAAACTAAATCAGGCTAGCCACCCTAGCCCGGCCAAGCCGCCGTGTGCATACGCCGCTATGTTCAAATGGCGCCCTCGGCGCGACCGATGTATGCAGCGATTGTGCGCAGCAGTCGGGAACGCCCATCGCGCCGCCGCTATCTTCGAGGGCGTTGAGGGAAAGCTCGCCTCCTGTCAACAAAGTGCACATGGTTTGGGGTGGCGGAGTTCGATTTATCTATTTGGCAACCGACGCCGTTCGAAATAAAAAATTAAAAATGCATGCGATTTTCCGCGTGATATAGAAAGTGTTCAAAATAATCAATAATTCGATATATCCGTGTTCGATATATCGAAGTTCGACTGTACTAAAAGAGATGCGCTAACAAAAAGTATTTTGTTCGCACGCCTTTACATCAACACGAGTGACGCCGACTAGCCCAGCGTAAAGGATTCTCAGCTGCTATGCTGGGCCAGCCTCACATCTCTGACCTCAACTGCAGCTTGCCCACAATGAGAATATATAAATGTTGGAAAAAGAGTGTTACAATGCTGGAGCTAATTACACTTCCCTGGATGGCATACTACACTAGCAGTCCCTCTCTTGGACCTGCATCGAGTGATGCCTATAATACCCCCCCCCCCCCCCCACTCATGCAATCCACAGGCACGGCAACAGGAAGCAGTGCTCACCTCTTCGTGTGGATTCAGGCGCTGCTCCTCAAAACAGAAGCACTGCAAGAGAAGGCACACACACACTCGTTAACTGTGGCATTTAAGGGGAAATAAAAGCGCTCATTTGCCAAAGAACACACATTGAGTCAGTCAGTAAAAACCTCGCAAAAAAGGAAAATGGTAAACATGTAACAGGCCTAGTACAGACACACATAGGCAAGGGATACATGTTTTGCGGCAAGAAATAATACAATCTTTAACATACACACACACACACAGGTGGCATTACACAAGCCTGCATACATTTTTATGGCCTTAAAGCACCTTCTGTGTCCTCCTGCGGAATTTGTTTGGGCATACACATTTAGCAACCTCAGCTGGTTTGCTTATGTCGTAAAGTGTGAAATTAACCAAGCCATCACACTGATTACAACACACTGTTACTAGCACTAGTTGCATTTCCTGTTTTATCATTCCCTTGTCTAACGTTTACCCAGTGTGAACTGGTGTCCAGCTTAATCCAGAGTCTTCCATTAGCACGCTTCTTTCCCTCTTCCAGCCCCGCCGGGGTGGTGCAGTGGTAAGACGCCCGACTACTGTGCCGGAGTACCCGGGTTCGAACCCGACCTTGGCGGCTGCATTTCGATGGAGGCGAAACGAAGAGGCGTCCGTGTGCTGTGCGATGTCAGCGCACGTTAAAGATCCCCAGGTGGTCGAAATTACTCCGTAGCCCTCCACTACGGCTCCTCTTTCTCTCTTTTCACTTTCACTCCCACCTTCCTCCCTTCCCTTACGGCGCGGTTGAGGTGTCCACAGAAAGCAAGTGGGAAAGCTACCACACCTTTCCCTTCCTATAAATCAATCAATCAGTTTTCCCTCTTCCCTCTCCTTTTCCACCTCTGGCCCCACAAGGAGTGGCTGACAAGCTCACCAAGTGTGAGACGGATGGTGCACTGTTCCCCTTCACAAAACTAACTCATTAAATTATGATGAGGCATTACACAAGCCTGCATACAGTATGGCCTTAAAGCACCTTCTGTGTCCTCCTGCGGAATTTGTTTGGGCATACACATTTAGCAACCTCAGCTGGTTTGCTTATGTCGTAAAGTGTGAAATTAACCAAGCCATCACACTGATTACAACACACTGTTACTAGCACTAGTTGCATTTCCTGTTTTATCATTCCCTTGTCTAACGTTTACCCAGTGTGAACTGGTGTCCAGCTTAATCCAGAGTCTTCCATTAGCACGCTTCTTTCCCTCTTCCAGCCCCGCCGGGGTGGTGCAGTGGTAAGACGCCTGACTACTGTGCCGGAGTACCCGGGTTCGAACCCGACCTTGGCGGCTGCATTTCGATGGAGGCGAAACAAGAGGCGTCCGTGTGCTGTGCGATGTCAGCGCACGTTAAAGATCCCCAGGTGGTCGAAATTACTCCGTAGCCCTCCACTACGGCTCCTCTTTCTCTCTTTTCACTTTCACTCCCACCTTCCTCCCTTCCCTTACGGCGCGGTTGAGGTGTCCACAGAAAGCAAGTGGGACAGCTACCACACCTTTCCCTTCCTATAAATCAATCAATTAGTTTTCCCTCTTCCCTCTCCTTTTCCACCTCTGGCCCCACAAGAAGTGGCTGACAAGCTCACCAAGTGTGAGACGGATGGTGCACTGTTCCCCTTCACAAAACTAACTCATTAAATTATGATGAGGCAACTGCTGTCATCACACCACAGTCACAGCACAGAAAACCCAAGTTATCCCAGCTAACCCTGTATCGAGTTACAAGATGGCAGGGCTCGTTCATTACCACAAAACTTGTTATTTGAGGTTTTCATTTGTTACAAAAACCACTTTCCAGCCCTCGCAGCACGTCACTCACGAAAAGCCGCATCCCCACTTCTGTTTATTTTCATCAATATTATGTTTTTACTTATTCTCTTTTAACTTGCAAATTTTTTGTAGCGAGTCGTTGGAATAACACATCTGGTGACGCCACCCACGACTCCAACGCAGCCCACTTGAAGTCGGCCACTTCACTCTTAGAGTACATAGGCCGATACAAGGCCCCATTTCAAGGTCACCAGCACAAAGGACGCAAAGGAGGAGCAAAACGAGTCTTCAGAAGGCTGCAGTGGAGTGGCACACCAAAAGCGCAAGTCCTAAAACAACTCTTTTAACACAACAGAGTTAAAAGCTGCTTTCTCCTGAAACTTTGGTTTCAGTGCTGCACTCATTGTGAGCGAAAAATCACACGCAGGCCTCGGGCAGGTGGTAGCTGGCACATGACACGACTGGGATTGAGTGGCAGGTGGGTTGTGTGACGTCACAAGACCACGTGACAAGGCCGAGTTGGCAGGCGCTGTGGACACGGGTAGCGCCATTGAGATGGGACCCAAAGCAGGGACCTTTAGACCCCCGAGGTGGACACACCACCGCAAGGCTATGCACGCACATTTGTACGGCTTGGTTAGGGCAGGTGCTTTATATCTATGCCAGGTGTTCTCTCCCATAATGCGGCATCGAGTGACTACGCAAATGAGTCCCTCTTAGATAATAGCGACACAGATTAACGAATCGAGGATCAAGCAAGCAGAAAAGTGCACGTGTGCGAATAAGGACCAGGAACAGGAGCCGCAGACCAGAGCCATTAATGATGTGTCATATCCTCAAAGATAGAGCTTAAGCGCCTGCAAACCTTTTTCCATCCTTTGTTTCTACAGCACAGAGGTGCATCACAATACACGCTCGTACATGTGTGCATGTGCGAGCCAAGAACAGAGTGTACCTGCCTCCTCTTGCAACAATAAAAAAACAAATAAATAAGGCCTCAGAATGTCACCTGTCAGCCATCTCTCTGCGTTCTGTAGTCACGTTCCCATCAAAGCCATCTCATTCAAGGGGTTACTGAGGGCTGCATTTCCGTGCACGATAACCAGGCCAAGAGCCACACAACAAACATCAGTGAAAAATTAATTCTTTTGATACAATACCAGATCGCGAAAAGTTTATAGGTTCAGCCAAACAATTCCATTTGCATGTCATCCTCATCGGCATTTTTTCTCCTTCCCTGGACACTAGTTAAAGGCAGGTTAGTGTGTCCAAAAATAAAAAGGAAAACAAACATATTGTCATGTCTCGATAGAACGCCAAGGATGGCCTAAGATAAGAAGGTTGTAATAGTCGACTGGAATGAGTCTTGCGCTCAAGCTTCCTCTTTCTTCTTCCAGGCTCACGCTTTTTGTTCCCAGCCATCATCTTTTGCATCCTCTTCAATGCGGCAATATTTGGGATAATGAATGACCTGGCTACCTAATAACAGCTGCAGGCATTGCTATTTAACAGCCACTACAAGATAACCATGAAGGGAGTGTGTACCACGAAAGGGATGGTGGAAACACTTTGCCTCACTTCAGGCAGCAGTTCCCAACAGACATACACACCACTCAATTCAGTGCACAAGACACAGATGCTCTCAGCAGGTTCTGCTCTATCAGTTCAAGCATGCTAGCCTAAAGGCACGCAAGGCTCACCAACCATTACCTTTGCCTTATCCACTTTGTTTTGAGAGCGATCATACAGTAATTGTTTGCAGCAGACTGTTTCACTACACAGCCTGTTGTTACCAACTGAATTTGGGCACACTTTTCTGGAGTTTGCGTGCTTTTTTTGTACAAAAGCTATGTGGAAGGGTATAGAAGTGAAAACATGCAGGCTCGCTATGGTCAACCAAGCAGCAGTAAGCAATGCGGAGATCAACTACCTGGATCTTGTTGAAGTATTTTCCCGCTTCAAAGGGCAGGATGTTGTATGTGGCGATGCCATCCACCGGTTTGTCACTGGGATTCCGGGCTGTGTAGAAGGCCAGCACAGTCTCACCGGGTGCCACCTGTTACACCGGAGTATGTTCTCCACTTAGTACTCAGCATCTGTGGGCACGGTGTCACAATTACACTCACAAAAACATGAATGGCAGTAGGAGTTCATGCCTGCCCACTACGCCATTCAGTCATTTTATCGGGCTTATTTACTTTGGAGCAAACATGGAGAAATTTTCACCTGGTCCTTTAAAAAGTTTCTAGTACAATCCCTTGCAATAAGTATGCAACATAAAATACCAATGTTCCAGTAGCCAACAACTCATTTGTACACTTATGCATGCATAAAAGATCAGCTAAATAACAAAAAAAAGCTGTAAAGTAGAATCAACAACGTAATCGTAAAAATACGCAAAAATCAACTGAAACACACTCTTTGTGCTGCCGCTCAATGCATTAAAATGCTAACTTCAAAACTATTATTGCAAGCTATTGGAGTATGGTCCAATACTTTAGAATCCACAAAAGCAGACTGGTATCAATAATCTTTAATCAGACCAAAACAAAAGCTGCGCTTATTCATTAACATTACGACAGGAATTTTTCAACCTTAAGCCCTACTCTCCTTTGTACTTGTTGCAATCATGAGCGTTTAAAATACCTCCCCTGTCATGTTCATTCAACACATTTTGCTACTTTGCTCGAATACCAGCACTTTCCTATGACCTTATCAACAGGGAGCTCTCATTCCTTGAATGTGTCGCTTATTCATATGCATACAGATTTACTATTCAAATTTAATTTCTTCCTCTGTTATTGAATGCTAGAATTCAATTCTCGGTGATGTGCACTCGATGAATGCAGTATAAACACTTCTCAGACTTTGCTGCAAATATGCTATCTTGTCGCCTGTTCATTACGCTTTACTTGGTTTGTTTCTCCCACTCATGCAACAGGTAAAAGTACATGTAAATAAATAAATAAATACTATATCAATAAATGTAGCATGCCTCAAGTTACATGGTCTTTACCACATAACTGACGTCCAAAATGTTCAATGCGTCATGCGTAAGACCAAGCTAAATGCAAAAGTCGCATGATCAAGCACAACTACTTTGTGCGACCTTACGACATTGTTTTTACAGCACACTCCTCACATTACACACTGCGCGATGTTGGGTACAGAAGAAAAACATCATTCATCAAATACTACAGTAGCGGTATAGCCATAAAATGACAGGGTCTCTTTTAAGAGGTGGATGGTGAAAGCTTACTCTCTGTCCTCTTATCAATTGCCTCTTTCTCTTTCCTTCTTTCTCTTGGCCTCTCATTTTAGTCATTAATAAGCATTTTTAGTCATTTCTAATTAACTGTAGTCATAACAAGTTGCTGTGAGACATATTGGTCAATAGTAGTCATTTTAGCTATTACTACTCATTACTAAGCATTTTTAGTCCTAATCAATTGTAGATAAAATTTGTCGTTAGACATACGGTTCATTACAACTCATTAGTAGTTGTTATACCCTCTAACAATGTTTATTATAACCTCTGTTAATCTCTAACTATCACTATCACTATCCATCATTTTTCTTTTTTTAAGTTGTCTTCATATGGCAGACATTTCCTGATGACGTGTCTGGCGGTCATGTCCAGCCGATGCACCATGAGCCTGGGTGGTTTGTGGGGTTGAACGTCCCAAAGCGACTCAGGCTATGAGAGACGCCGTAGTGGAGGACTCCGGAAATCTCGACCACCTGACACCGCACAGCACATGGGCGCTTTGCTTTTTGCCTCACTGAAAAGCGGGGACTGCAATCAGGATTTGATCGTCCATTCTTGGGTTCAGTAGTCAACTGACCTAACGACTGAACCACTGGGGCAGGTCCCAAGAGGAAGGTCACACTAAATGCCAACATACGATGTAAATGGCACAATTTTTGCAACTCATGAAAATGCACTCTGAAACCTGCACATCCTGCAACCTGCAAAAATCCATGCTGTCACACAAAGTATACACTTTCTTCAGGTTCAGAGTAACAGACACACATTCGGGAGTTCCCGCATAAGGTTAGCCTCTGTCACTAAAATTTCAAAATTGCAAAACCAGGAACTTACGAGTTACCTGAGTCTCTACTGATATGTTAACAATATGTTTCCTAAAGATGTCATTGCCTTGCTAAGTAATTCGGGATGAACTGCAAAGAATGATTGATGACCTAGACAGGAAAAGCGAAAAAGGTAAGCCTAAAAATTAATAAGCAGAAGGCTAAAGTAATGCTGAATAGCCGTGAGAAAGAACAGCAGTTTACAATAGGTAGCGAAGCACTAGAAGTGGTAGGCAAATATGTCCACTTAGGAAAGGTAGTAACTGCTGATCCAGACCATGAGAGGAAAATAACAAGAATCTCGCAGCTTACCGGTATCGCTTAAGCGGAAAGTATACAACAGTTGCATGTTACCGGTACTCACCTATGGGGCTGAAGCGTGGAGGCTAACAAAAACAGTTATATTTAAGTTCAGTACTACACAGAGAGCTATGGATCAGAAAATGGTAGGTGTAACATTAAGATGTTGGAAGCATGCAGAGTAGGCCCGAGAGATAACTCGAGGTAATGAGATTCTAGTAGAAATCAAGAAGAAGAAATGGGTATGGGCAGGGCATGTAGTGACAAGAGGATAACCAATGGCCGCTAAAGGTAACACATTGGATTCCAAGGAAAGGAAGGCTAGCAAGGGGCAGCAGAAAGTTAGGTGGGTGGATGAGGTTAACAGGTTCGCAGGAGTCAAGTGGATGCAGATAGCAGAGAACCGGATTAAAGAGTAATATGGGAGAGGCCATTGCCCTGCAGTGGGTATAGTCCAGCCTGTGATGATGATGAAAGTCCAGCACTTTCAGTCGTGCCTTTTGTGAGCCTTCCCATGCACACACAGCACAGCAGTGGTGAAAATGCGCCGCCTTAAAGACGCTGTCGTTATTGTTGTGGCTGTTTAGCTGCAAGTCTTGTACAGCTGACTACTATGACGACGTGACTTACAGTGCAGGCAGTCAGCATGTGCAGAAGTTGTGGCGAGCAGGAGAAAGTCAGTATGCAAAAATTAATTATTCTAAGACACAAACTATTCATAAGGAAAGAAACACAGTCAGCATCACAGCTGTCTTCAGTCATAGCGGGCATGCACATTTAGAAAACAAGAGCTGCCCAATGGCTGAAGGTGCAGTTACAAAAGCCCTCAGGAGTGCACACCGCTGACTGGCGTGCAAAGTGTACACACCACTACGTCCAGCTGGCGTGGCCTGAAACTCCAGCGCAGTCCGGAGCCCGTGTCTGCCGCAAAGGTGACCCTGATCTGCCGGTGGCCCACTTTGCTCATTTTCTCGATCTTCTCGCTGGACTCCGCGGCAAAGGCCTGGCCACCCCTGCCAGTCGACTGTAAGCAAGAAAGGTGCACACACTCTTCATCAAATTGCTTTTGCCGGGTATAAACAGATTCTACAGAGCTTTCTGAGCCCACTGACGACTGCTTGGAAGCAGAAGGAGCATTTACGGCCAAAAAGTTAAAAAAATTTCCGCCGTCTGACTCGAAGTCGCAACTTCTTTACTGAAAATATCGAGAACACTTAAGCTGCGCTTCTAAGAGTATGATGCAAAACCATTAAAGGGTCCCATCAGCAGTTCCCCTTGCCGACATAGACCGGACACAGTCTTTCTACTCACAATCACACTAATTATGTGAAAGAACACATAAAAAATTAATATGCACTTTAAACCAAGCAGTACAAATGTGTCTGTGTGGCCTTGCGAAAGCTCGCCTGACTTGGACCCCAGCTAATTATGCCAAGTTTCTTTTCAGCCCTGTACATTTATTACACATATTTCATCAATACAGGACAACGGCATTTCCTATCACCCTCTAATTACCCCGTTCCTGTGCCAGCTGTACTCATCTAATCACCACAAGCTTTTTAATCTCATCCGCCCGTCTATCTTTCTCCTGCCTCTTCCTACGCTTTCCTTCCTGCGAAATCCGGTCTGTTACCGATATTGACTACCGGTCATCTGGCCTCTGCATTACATGCCCATTTTTCTTCATTTTAACAAGAATGTCAGTAACTAAATTTGGTTCCCTAACCTACTCTGCATGCTTCCAAATCTCAACATGTCCAAATAAGATTTGACTCATGTTGTCACTTCTCAATTTCGCTGCTACACGTGTGGGGTCAACCCTTTTGCAAAAAACTGCGCAGCTTCTTGCACTGCAGTTAGCTTCCAAAATCGGCTGGCGATGGTCACAGCTGTATTGAACTTTCTGGACTTTTGTCATTTATATAAATGGTCCATTCTGAGTAGCCACTTTTTAATTAAAAAGTAGTAATCTAGAAATACACGCAAACTTCACTTTGCAACAATCTGGAATCAGGCCCCTGACCACAGGCCAGCATTAGACTGATTCATTATTTTTAATACCCCTTTCAGGCACAGCGTCCACAACAGCAGACATGACCCAAGCGCTATCAAACAAATAGTAGAAGCAGAATGGCCACAACTGCTGATGCAATATAATGTGCAAAAAAAAGAAGATATTGAGCCAAACATTCAAAACAAATGCAAAGAATTGTTACATGTGAGGAAAATTAGTATAAGTTTTGCTTACAATGCGTAGCCCACAGGTATTCCACTGAAATTACAGATTTGATAAACACAAATCTGAAAACTTTAGTACAGCACACATTCCAAGCACTGATATAACTGCAACAAGCAATGACATATGGATGAGTCCGCACTGCAGCATCTTTAGCAGATATGAAACATTTACCTTAACTTCATGCTTACACTACAAAACATCACCTCACTGGTGGTTACATCAAGGAGAAGCTGGAGCCATATTTCATAAAATTATGCCCTGTGACTCCACTTCCTCCATGTTCATTAACTTTGTTCAGAGACTGGCTTTTTAAGTGACATGCACATCAATTTTCTTGCTCCATCTGACAACAGTGAAATCAATCTCTTTTGGGTTATGTGTTGTGCAAGCAATCATGAAAGTATTCAAAGGTGCACCAAAGAGTGTTCTGGAAAATTTCCTTCTTGATTCTAGTTTGTTTGCTGGATTTCTACAAATAACCAGTTTTAATCCCAGAAAATGTAGTCATAAATTAAGCCCACAGCAATAGACATACGCCCATACTCTTTACTTTTGCGAGAGTCCACTTCATCACTCTGCGGTAGCCAATAAAATTTCGCTGATCTCTGAAGGCAACCAAAAGTAATCTATTCGTGTCTTTGGACATAATGCAAATAATATTTTGACAAAACAACTACATATTTGTGGTTCAGGAAAAGTCACGGAAACAACAAGACCTAAGCAAGTATACTACATTCACAAGATCACTCCACATATTACTCCACCGATGGCAGAGTGGCAAGCCACCAAGTAATTGCCTCAAACAAACTATGTGCGTTGGGCGACTTCTACTGTCGGCGATGAACTGAAAAAGAAAAGAAAGAGGTAGAAGCCCGGATGATTTATCTCATTTTAAATGCAAAAGCTACCACATAGGGCAATAATATGAAGTTATAAACATGTTTGGATCATGTAGATAGAGTTTCCACAATTACAAGATGCCCTGAAAATTCCCTTTAGTGCACCTTTAAGCTTTTCTACACTGCATGTGTTTCCTGGGCCTCGCCAAGCTTTCCCGGGTGTCTAGGTCAGAGGACCTTTGTGGTTCTTGGAAAAAATGAAACATGTCCAAGGTCGTCCACTGTTGTGGTAAACATCTGAGTGCATGGCCACTCTCCTTGAAGCATCAGTGTACCTGACCGAATGCACACAGAAACAAGCAGTTGCAGAGAGGCCTGGAGGTGGAGCTTTGCATGGCCTGCCAGCTTGCCCGGATGCGCGGCCGAGCTGGACACGTGCTTGTGGGTTCACCCCAAGAGTGGACGACCCTGTATGTGCACACACGCTGTCCATATCGGATGTGACGGGGTGAGAGAAAGAAAGGCAACAGAAAGGTATGTTCTCAGACCACTTACTACGGAGCCTAACGGTTTAAAATGCTACCGCTCCGGCACAAGTGGCTCTGCAGCCTGAAGACTAACAACGGCTTGAAGGCACTAATACTCCTGCAGCTTTGGAATTAAAGATGGTTTGGTTTGCTTTGTAGGGTTTAATGTCTCAAAGCAACTCAGGCTATGAAGGATGGCATAGTGGAGGGCTACAGAAATTTCGACCACCCGCGGTTCTCTAATGTGCACTGGCAGTATACAGGCACCTTTCTCTCGCCTGTATTGAAAAGTAGTTGCTACTGCCAGGTACAATCGCGTCCGTGGGTTCGGCAGTCAAGTAACACAAAAACTGAGCCACTGTGGTAGGGTTCGGCATGAAAGACTGGGTTGAGCTGACCTGTTTCTTCACCCAAGAAGTGCACACCTATTTCAATGAACCAATATGTTCAACTGCACATAACAGGCGGTACTATTTTTCCACAGAATATGGCCTGGTGAAAACCATTTAGCTGAGCCGCAAAGTCAGCACAGAGTTGCCACTGAGCCCAGTGGAAGCTGTGTAATGGCTATTTGGAAAGAAGCTCTGTAAGGTGCGAGGATTCACAATCCCCTGCCTCCATTATAATGACGCACGTGGTTAACACACGTGATTACGCGCACGTTAAGGAGGTTCGCGGAGGAGAGGGCACACTGACCACACTGACCACCCCCCACCACCTCAGTCTCCCGCGGTGATGCTGCCTTCCCTCTTTCCTTCCGGCGTAACCTGGAGACCTCCTCTCCTGTTCCAAGTCAAGAAGCGCATCTGTGGTAACTGACTGGGCATTTCGGTGGTTGTGCGCACATGCGCGTGGTTCACAATTTTCGCCGAAGAGACCACAGTCGTCACTAAGAATCGCCCACTCACCGTACACATTTATCGCAACAGGATGTAAGCGCGAAGCCGCGCCAGGTGAGCAGACTCTTCCTCTCACCTTCTTGCACGCGCTTCCTCATTAGGTGGTTTATTGTATGACGCGCTCGCTCGCTATACGATGGTTGTTCTTGAGTGCTTTTTCTTTTGCCGAGTACTCGAGCATAATAAAGACTATTCGAGTATGTAACTCAGTGTTTGTCCCCTCTGGCTCGAACCCGCCGCAGTAGTGACTTCTCACACCGCGGGTTGGGGATTACAGCTCTGTCTGTTAGGGCTGTACGTCGGGGCAAGAAGGCGACTGTAGCGTCTAGCCTCCCCCCCGTGGCGCATTCTTGCAAGAATAACCCCCATAAAGGACAGGCCAGTTTTGACACAGGAGTTTTGTCCTCCTTTTGTTGCAGTGCCTCTGCATGTGCCCACGATTCTTCACGTCAGTTTTCATTCCTGCTGGAATGTAATGCATTACAGATGGTTTGAGATCATATTTGGGGCCTTTTCAGATAAGCCACAATGAAATATCTCAATCCAAAGATGCAAAAAAAACCCCAGAGAACCATATTTAGGATGGATGCCTCCACATAACATTACAGCCACAGTATTGGTCAGGCAAGGGTGTCACAGTGCTGAATGACATAAAATGTGTCATTTTCTTTATGACTTTCCCTGAGAGAAAAATGGTAGAAAGAAGCATAACTGAGACTGAAAAGCAATGCAAAGTTATGGTATGGGCATATAAAGTCTTGGCAGAAATTGCTCATTGTCTGGAAGGGTGAAAATGTTTGTGTTATATTGCAAGTTTCCTGTAAAACTATGAAAACCCTCTCCAACAGATAATTATTTGTGACTGAAGTGGTCACATGGAACATTTATTTGCTTCCGTGAAGCTTAACACTAGTGTTGTGTAGTGAAGAAAGAAGCAGCAAATGTCTTTTAAATGAGGCCCTCCAGCCAAGTGCATCAGGTCAAATATGCTGCAGTTGCTGGCAGCTGTAACAGAGATGGAGATTAGCCATAAAGCCACAACAAGGTTTGGTTTGGTTTAAGGGGTTTAACTTTCCAAAGGGACTCAGACTACGAGAGAGGCCCGCCACGACAAGAGGTCAATGCTAATGGCTGAAGGCCCCATGGGGAACTTGTCAGCTTGTTCTTGATTTGCATGCAAGAGCAGAAAAAATGAATACGATAAAGAGAGACCATTGCTGCAGGTCAGAAACTTGACACGATAGATGAGGAGACAATGAGGTTGGAAAAAGATATCCGGCCCTCATCGTAAATCATAGAAATGGCATCGATGTCTGCACCTCACTTGAAAGAGAGCTACTCACAAGAGGCGCATTTTCGTGAGGGTCATTGCCCGGGTTACGTGTCCGTCGTGCGTCGGACTCGTCCCTTCTGCAGCTGTCACCACAAGAGGCAGGCTTAAAAACGCCTGCGGTGACTGGAAGGCGAGGGCACAGTTCGAACTATTGGTTGCACTCTGATGCGATTCGCCGCCTTGAATGAGGTGCCACTGATGACGACGGGGCCCGTTGGGTCTAGCCTCCCACCTATACCTCACTTCAACGGTTTTCGCCACACTCTAAAGATACTCACGACGAAGGGCTCACTGATCATGGCACGTCATTCTGCACCGCCAAAAAATGCAATGCGGCATATTGACGCTGAGACACACTGGTCGATTCCCCGAGCCCACTGTATAAGATCTCGCAGGTAAAACCTCGACACTCACATCAGTCACACCTCACGTCTACCGCGAGAAACCGCGTGGAAAGTTCATAGTTGAACTGCCGTGCTGCTGCAAAAACAATCCTCGTTTTTCTTTTTTCCAAAGTGGTCGGGACGCTGGTCGGAACCAGATATATACAATTGCCATAAGCATTGATCAGATGGGCCCCATATTCCGTCGCTGTGCGGCGTAGAGAACTTCGTAAAGAATAGCAGGGTGTCGTCGTCGCCGGAGACCACTAGTGTAGCTCGGCGACCATCGCCAGGAAAACAGTTTCGCATGACATAACACACAAAACCACAGGCTGAACGACCTTGCTCCGCATGCGCTCGCATACGCCTCTCCAAGCAGCTCACCTGGCAGTACAATCTGTAGAGCGGCACCGCGGCGTAGCTCATTCCCCCAACGAGCACCGTCATCGATGTCACGTACATAAGCACAGTACGGTTCTTGTACTCTGGGGATCCCGCGCCGCTGCGATGCAGGCGTCGCAAGAAGCATGGCGATGTGATCGCACGCTTCAGCCTCTCGGGATGAAGCGCCGATCGCAACAGGTGGTACACGTACATGCTCACGGTGCTACACAAATAGATTTCCCAAAACACATTACCTGTTTACTATCGTAACCATCGCCAAATGCTACCCTCTACGCACGCACTTCTCACTCGCACTGAAAGTGTATGGCTTTGCGCTTGGCTTGTATCTGTCCGTATATGTTTAGTTTCGGATTATAAAACAACTTCTGCACAAACACAAATTATATTAACACATCTTATTATTTTTTTTTCCACGCAAGGATACAAAAATGCAATTATAAAGGCAGTTGGTGTTAAGTATCAGCATGCGGACGCTCATAGGTTGTTGAAATTTCGTCACGTGACCTTCAAGTTCGCACATGCATGGCGGCGTCCGGTGCGGTGTGAGCTGCGAGCTAAGTGAAACCAGTGAAACTAGAGAAGCCATAGAGTTAATACAACTACAGGAAACGACAGGTGATAGCATGCTTCCCACGGGATCAGGGGGCTTGCTGCCCAAGTTTCTTCTTCTCAGGACAGTTTCCAGAAGGGCAGCAATACCCATTCTGCCTGCTCTGCAGAGGTACGCCGCTGTCGTTGCGAGCTACTGCGTCTTAGCGGATTGTATGAGATCTTGTAGTAAATGGCTGTTCATCAGAAGCGATTGAGTGTGCGCTAGGAGGTTACGTGTTGTTGGGTTTTTTGGTTTACTTTTTGAGGGACGTGCGATTGCGCACAGTAACAAAAAAACAAAAAAATATCCCCTATGTTAGCACACATTATTTCGTAGCGCAACTTGAAAGGGATTTAAAAGAATGCATTTGCACGAAAAAAAAAAAAAAAAATGGCCATAGTACTAGTTACTAAGAGCACTCATTCTGTGTTCTGGCCACTGAATGGGTTGTGCGTTGCGGAAGTTTAGAGAAAGTTGCTGGCCCCCTATCCTTAACGGAGGTAAACCAGCAGTGCTGATTTGTGAACAGTACTGATAGACTTTTCGCTGCATTCTCGCGATTTTATTTCATCCATCATGCAGGTGGTGAAAAATCGTAATGTCACTGGTCGTCTGCGCAGTTAAAATCTGCTTATTGCTATCGACAACTAACTCGTCTCTTTATTTTGTGTCCCTCTTTACCGACTTTCTTTGTACAACTGCATATGAAGAATATTTTGGCATATTTGGCAGCATAACTTTATGGTAACGTTTGCAGCATCATTCTTTCCTCGTTCAGCCGTAGACTGCTGGCTGTGCATACAACATTGCTGCAATCACCTGCCCATCCACAGTGTGTAATTGTATAACTGCCATATTTAACCAATATTATGTTTACTTTGTATACAATACTTTTATACCCGTATCCATACTTTATGTGGTACCCCCGAACTGGGGTCATTAAGGTAATAAATTGAGTGAAACGAAGCGAAATGCTGACATGCCATTCACTCTTTTTCATCAGACGTGCCGTTGGCGGGAAGGCTGATGCTGAAGACGACAAGCCTGTTGTGTACAGCACCAGCAAGGCAGCAAAGTGGAAAGCCGAACAGAGCTTTCGCTCAGAGTACGTATTGTTGGGGATCATCATGTACTGTGTCTTAATTTTTGTGCCTTAGAGCAGATTGAATATGAAGTCATCCTGTGAAGCCTCTCAAAATGCTCACTTAGTTTGTGCCAGTATGATGAACAAAACGGGTCATTAAAGCTGTGTCATGTTGAATTCCAATGGCAGATTGCGAGCGCTTGGCCGGATCACAAACGAAGTGTATCACTCCGGTGTAGATCCCTTCCCCCATATTTGCCATTGGAATGCGTTCGCTCTCGCGAGAGCGTGCTCCATGGTGGACGTAATCTAATCAGCGTGCACACTGCTTCTCGTGGCTCCGCCCTCGGCAAAGGGCCTCCGTTGCCTTTGCTCTGTTGTGAGCACATTTTTGCAGCTGTTGGTGAAACAAGCGTATCTAAGGGTGTGAATGTTTACGTTTCTTATAAAGCATAATCAGGTCTTGGTTTAGAGCTAACATATGTCTTTGAAGTGGCAGAGGTGCCATTTGAAAAAGCTGCTAACGACGAGCGCAGCGCGACGGCATCTTCAGCGAAGGGAATTAAAGCTTTTTTTACCTGCAGTAATTCAGGGGCTCGCTCGCTATAAAACAAATAATCTGAGGAATGCTTAAAAACATTGTTCTTGCGTCAGTCGGGATGCGGAACCATTTACGAGATCCAAATGTGAAAATATTATGCTTCGAATGTCGACGTTGTGCTAGCTACAGGGTTTCATCGTCTTGCTACCACCTAAGTGTGCAGGAGCAACGTTGAGAATCGCACATACAGCTCACGTGACGTGCTTTGTAAGGTTAAAATGAAAGAAAAGGTTACGACAGGTAAGTTATTCCGTCTTATGCTGCAGCAGCTTCTTTTGCTACCGGTAGCCATTGCTCGTCTATACAACGTTGTTGCGATGGCTGCTCACTGCGATAGGCCTGATGCTTATGCTTGCCGGTGGCGTTCGCTCCTTGCTCGATTTTGATGCAGCCCACCGTGCAGGAATTTTCATCATGACGATTTCGCAGTGAAAGTCGATTCCTTAAAGGTTGGCTAGCAGGTGCAGCTTTCATGTCATCCACAGCTGCACGAACCACCATGCAGCGACGAGGAAGGGAGAATGTGCCGGTCGTGGCAGGGAGCAAAAGTGGAAGCATGAGACGCGGCATACGCACTTCCGGCCAAATCCCCCAACTTCGGCAGAGCAAATATCGTTGCTTCACATAGTAATCCAGGATTCACACCTGATCCCAATCTGCCATTGGAACAGACAGCTCTTAGCCCCATTCTGCCATTGGAATACAACTGCCCCAAACGAAGCAGAAAAACATGATTCGGATCTGCCATTGGAAATCAGCATTAGAGAAAGAGCAACCGTGACTTGATTCTTCGACAATTGAGCAAAATACAGGTGTGGAACCTCAATCTGCTATCATGCATCTAATAAAAACAGGGTCATTGCCTGGGCAGAATTTCCCTATTTAGTTATCTTAAAAGTAGAAACTGCTGCAATAGTTGGCAAAGTGTGGCAGAGAAGAAACATCACAGTTTATTTTTTTAGCTATGTTACTTGCATCTTTTTGCATGCAAATTGTGCTCTTAGGCTGGCCTCATGAAAGTGAAAGCTGAGCGGACTACTTGAGTCAGCTGAAATGTAATAGAGTGCCTGTCACACACAAATCTGCATATGGTTTAGAATGGTAAGCGCTCTGTGCGCGTGAAAACTGAAAAAGCAGAGAGAAGGCTTCGAAGGGGAAACTCAAGCCACCACACTTTATACAGTAAAAGCTCGTTAATCCGGATCTCAAGGGACTGGAAAAAATGTCCGAGTTAACCGAATTCCGGATTATCGAATGGACCATGAAAATAACATGAAAAATGTACGACGCATAAACATACCTTTATTGCATGAAAAACTGCGTTATTTTTGTTTGCCTAGTCGCCGGAATTTGCGCGAGAACGATTTTCTTCAACCCCATCAGGTGGTGGTGCGCACGCTCACTGTCGCGGCACTCTACACAAAATTCCTCTAGTACAGCGAGGGCCTCCGCGGCCTCCTGCACGGTGCGACGTCGCGACGGCGGGTCGCGATCGTCTTCATCGGAATGATTTTCGTCCCCGTCGAGCACTTCCAATAATATGTCATCGTCAGTCAGCAGGCCAGCAACGGCAGCATCATCGTCTATTGCTACGTAGTCGGCAAGCTGGACACCACTTGGTAGGAGAAATTCAAAGCGCCTGTCATCCACCTCTTCGTTGTCCATATTTTCAGTGGGCTCCGGGGTATCCTCTGCAGTCACCTCTGGAGGAACGTCACAGTCATCAGGGCGGTCAAACCCGCTGTGCCTGAAGGAGTTGGCTATGACCTCAGCCGGCGTGTTGTTCCAAACTTGCGCTAAAATGTGAATTGCACTGAAGAGGTTTAGGTCATATTCTCGCCCTGCCTCCTTGCACAGCAGCATCCGTTCTAGCACATGCTTCCTGTATCTGCATTTTACGTGCCGAATTATGCCCTGATCCAGCGGTTGCAGTGCAGCCGCCGTGTTCGGAGGAAGGAATACGAGCTCGATGCACTCCAGCCCTGTCACTCGGGTGTGCGCGCTGCAGTTGTCCACTACAAGTAAAACTTTGCGCTTGTTAGCGGAGAAACGGCGGTCGAGTTGCCGCAGCCAAGCTTGAAAAATATCCGAGGTCATCCAGGCTTTTTTATTGGCTCGATACTCCACAGGCAAACGGGGAATGTTCTTAAAACACCTTGGGTTTTTTGCCTTCCCGATGACAAGTAGTGGCAGGCCCTCCGTGCCCGACATATTTGAAGCGAGAAGCACAGTGACCCTTTCCTTGCTCCTCTTCCCTCCAACGCACGGGTCACCCTTAAAGGTGATTGTTTTGTCCGGCAAGGCTTTGGAAAACAGTGCCGTTTCGTCGGCATTGAAGACGTCGGCAGGTTCATAACGAGCCAGGTACTGAAGAAGCTCAGTTGTCTTCCAGTCAGCAATGCGGCGTTCGTTCTCCCCACACACGTTTCTAAAGACTAATGCGTGCCTTTCTTTGAAGCGGGCGAACCATCCTTCAGACGCACTGAAAGATTCTGTGTTCATTTTCTGCGTGTACCTGTCAGCTTGCTGGCAGATCAGCGGACCACTCAAAGGAAGCTGTCCATCACGCATATCTGTAATCCACCGTAGCAGTGCTTCTTCCAGTTTCGGGTGCGCAGCCGTCCTTAGCCTTTTTCTGTTCCTGGTGAATTTGCCGCTGTCAAACGGTTCGAAAATTTTTTCTTTGTTTTTCACGTAGTCGCTTAGCGTGCTTCTCTTGACTCCATACTTTTTCATTACCTCTTGCCGAGAAATGCCTTCGTTCAGTTCCTTCAATATCTTTACTTTTCTTTCTAAATCATTTGCTGGCTGCTGTGGTCGTTTCGCTGGGGTGGCGGTCGCCATCACCATGAAGAACGACGGCGATAGCACAACGCACAAGCACAGTCGACGAACGCAACGTACACCCACAACACAAAGAATGAAGCAGCGTAGGGGCACTGTAGCGTAGGCGTAGCTCTGTCACACGTGGCGTTGAGCAGCAGAACCAACCGTCCCGTCGTCCTTGCAGCTTTCAGATGCTGGATGGTCCAGCGGCCCCAAACCCATGCATCGGGTGGTGGCTAGCGCCACCTAGCCACTGCTCGCTCATTCACTATCATCATCGTCATTCTCGAGCTCCTCATGCAGCTTTCGTTCGGTTTCGGTTTCTCCAACTCTCCTGCAGTCTCCTGCTACGCCGTCGGTTACGGCAAGGAGTGTGTGCCTTCGAACCGCCGAGTATCGCGCGGCTTACTGGAAGTTGCGATAGCCTTCGGGAGTTGTCTGAGTTAACCGGTGCGTGGCTAAATTCCTCCGAGCTAACGAGCATTTCACACCATTGAACTATACACAGTTTTGCCGGGACCGCGCCGCGAGTCCGAGTTAACCGAATTTCTGAGTTAACGAGATCCGGATAAACGAGGTTTTACTGTATAAGACTGAACAACAAACAAAACAGCGCACTACACATACACGAAAATAATGCTACAGAAAACGACGCAGCCTTACCACACTAATGGTCCTCACACAGAATCCACAAAGTCCCATTCATACCGTCTTGTTACCAAGCGCGGGTGGTTCGCATGCTATCTAAGACGCAGAGTAAAGACCAAAGCCCAAGAGGTACCTTGTCTCAAGAGACGCCGCTGCTCTACAAGAGGAGTGTCATGGACAGCCAGGTGAAAGGAGTCTGTACTGCCACTGGAAGTCGACATTAGAGCGTCCTCGTACCGGTGGTGAGGTCTCGGAGGTAGCAACAGCTGCTGGCTGAGTCGGCGTTTCAGAGGCGTTGACACAGGGCTCGCATTCCGAAGACGGGGTCAGTATCGTGATCCACGAGACCGGGGTATCAGAGGGACCACCCTGGTCGGTAGTCCTCACGAACGAACACCATCTGCAGCAGTTGACGGCCGTGCACCAACGTGTGCACCTAGAACGTTCCTCCCCTGTCCACGTCGCCACTCCTACTTCCTTTTGGGCACAACCTGCGGCTGCCAGTGGCTGAACCACCAAGTCTTTGGCCCTTGGACTGGGTGAATGCATGCTGTGGCTTGGTTTTCTATGGCTGGGATATGATGCTTACATTTCCTCTGTTGCCCTTTCAGTGTTGCGAGCAAGAAATGTATGCTTCGTATTCTTTTTCAGCATTTAAACTTCACTATTATTTGTTGGAGGGAAAAGGGAGAAAAAAAATGGCATACAAGACTTAAAAAAAAGTTATGAGGATTTCCTCTTGCCAGAGCATTGCATACTTATTCCAGCAGTTGAGTGCTATAACCGTAAAGATTGTGCCAACAGATGCACGTGTTATAGCATTGTAGTTTTCTGCCTGCACCATCCTGTTTTGATCGGCAAGGTCTTTGAGAACAGAAAGAAAAATACTGCCGTGAAACTTGATCTTTTACCTGAAACCTGATTTGCTGTTTGTTCTTACTTAATTTTTAGCCAAATGACACTTTCAAGAACAGGCTTGCAGACATGCAATTCAGTTCAATTTTGTTTAGCCAGTTTCTAGCTGCATTTCATTGATATCAGTCTTTCACTTCAATTTTATGCCTTGGAGCTACTCACGCTGGCGCACGCTGAGTTGAGGGGGAGGAGAGGAGGAGCATAATTTTAGTCGATATCTTCAGTTTTAGTGAAGCTAGTTTGAACTTTCTTTTGTTGTGGACATGACTGATGTAATACCAGTTGTTTGTGCGGGTTTGTTATAGTAAATAGCATTTCATGGTTAGTTTTAAGGCCCCATTCAGCAAAACACCTGCCATATTTCTCGCCTCATGAGTGGCATGGGCACGAGTTGCACCACGGCGTGTCCTCACGGGGACAATAAGAAAGTAAGGAAAATAAGTGAATCCTGCCTACACCAGGACGCGGAACGAACATCGTTTTCCTATCCAAGCGTGCAAACCACTAGTCTATGCTGACTTCCTGAGAATTAGAATGAATCCATAATGCTTGTCCAGTGCAAGGACGCTGGAAAGCGTTGAGGGAAAGAACAGCTGTAGTAGATAAGAAAAATAGAAATAATAAAATGAAAAACAAAATAATAAAATAGAAAAATAATGCCAGAGATATGACTAAAAGCGAAAAAGCCGATAATTTTAAAATGCGTGAAAAAGCAACGAAATGTAGAACAAGCTCATGACGAAATCAGGCCTGGCACTCGCAAGGCTTTCGTATTTCTGAATGCAAGCAGATTTAAATGCACCCTATTAAATTTTCATAATCTTATAGAAATCGTGATTTTAATGCCATTTTGCAACCCATCGACGGAGAATTCGTTTAAGGCCGCTTTACGGATGCTTTTTAGGCCCGCCCTGCACGTATGCGGGCGCGCCGAGATGACCAGTCCGGAGGGGCAGACAATAGCCCTCACCTGCATCCGTAATTCGCAGAAAAGTTGACTCAATCTCAACGTTTTGCCCGCACGTGCTGATCAGCAAGGCGACCGGATTGCAGCTATAGGGAACCCAAGCTGGGAGTTTGCTCCGCAACGCCAGCGCTCGGTTTCTAGTAGAGTGGAGAGGAACTATAAAACCTACGTGCATCCGCGCGCGCGCTGTGCACGGCTGTTTGCGGAGCCTGTGCAGCCCGCTCACTCGGGAACGCGTGTCATGGGCAGCCGCACGCGGAGTGGGAGAAGGAGAGTGAGGACGAGTGGGGATGGTCGCACGTCTGCGCGCAAAGCCGGCGCTCTTTGCCAGTGGGGTTTCTTATTTTTGCTTTTTTCTGTGCCTCGGCTGACATAGAGGCTGGCTGGAGGCATGTTTTTTTATTGGTGCTTTTGAAAGCAAGAAATTATGACTAGTTGATCGCCGCGGACATGGTTTTCAAAGAGCACTTGTTGCCAGGCGCAGACAAAAAAAATATCATGATCATTAATTCGCTACTCGAAGGCGAGAGGCAAACGACAGGTATTTTGAAGGACTTTAGGTGGCACCTCTTAATGTCTCTGTCCAATGTTGTTCAGAGAATTAAGGGTCCAGCCTTCTCGTTGAGACTAACCGATATGCTTGTACACAGCGACAAGTGCTCCGGGCGCTGGTTGGGGAGCTTCCTTTCCCTTTATGACTGCTCACTTGAAAGGGGTCTATTCAACTCTTTGGGGACAAATGTTTTAGGCAATGCTACCGGCGCCGTGGTGCCTGTTCTCGGCACGTTTAGGATGCATTCCCTACAAAGGCCCAAAGCATGCTGCCTTACCCTTTGGTTCCTGCAGACAGTGGTCAGGAGAAGTTCGCTCCTGCGGCGCTGCTATCCGAAATCAATAACCTAGCTACTTTTAACAATGAGGGGTTTCTAACGACCTGGGTCACTGACGAGAAGCTGAGGCATGCCATTTTTGCGGCAGTTACCTCTCTCCATGAGACGAAGAGCGAGGAAATGCCTGACGACTTTCCATGCAGACGGGGACATCTCTCCATGTAAACCTTTGTCTTAATTCTACAGCTACAATGTGCAATTCCTAGTTCAGCTATCTCCTCTAGCGAATGCACAGTTTTGAGCTCCCGATGCAGGATCACGTATGAGGATAGAATGATTGACGTATGTGTTTTTCCTCTATAAGCGCCATTGTGATCGCATAAATGACGAATATCTGTTTTTTGAGGCCGACTTGGTTCTGCAATGGCTGCTGCGGCATCGCCAGTTACAGAGGTGCGAGATACCCCCTCAAAAAAAAAAAAAGCCAACAACCATCTTGTTACCGTTTTCACACAAGCTTTGCGAAAAAAGCGTGCTGTCATTTTTTTTATTCTTGTTCTTTTTTTTCCCTCTTTGTTGGAGCGCGACGGCAGCCAGAACGTGTCCGGAGGAGGAGAGAAACAACCGAGCGCGCGCGCACAAACACATGCTGGAAAGCAGTGCGGAGCAGATGACAACATGCTTTTCAATGTGGTAGGGAGCAGACGACGCGGCCGCACTGCGCAGAGATTTTGACGGGGTCTCTATGGAGGGCGCTGACGCACAGAGCGGCGCAGCGCCCCCTGGCCCAAGTTTTCTCCCCTATTGGTTGCCCTGTAGGCAACGTCTCCGGCTCCTTCTCCTCGATCTCGCCAGGGCAACATGGCCGCCAGCGGTGCGAAGCGAAGTGACGAGCGAAGCGTAGATGGGGATTGTTGCTTTGCCGCGAAAACCAATATACTTAGCGCGCATTGCTAATACTAGTGTTCCTATCGACTGTAAACATTTCCCCTCAAGTCGGATCATATGCGCCACTGCTATCTGGGCTGAGCTGAAGACAGTGATCTTCCAACCGGCGAAGTGTATACGTAGCACCGATGTCACAATATGTTTTGTGATTATCGCAAGTGTTTCTAATACCCGCGAGAATTTTCACGGCCGACGGCCAGCAACAGTAGTTCACGGTGATATTCATGTGCACGAATCGGCTCCTCAGCGCATCGAAAAGTGCCCGTGTATATGCTGCGAAAGTGTTTAGGATTTGAGCGACTGCCTCCTAGCAAGGAAGAGAACTGTCCGTGTTTGCAAACTTCGTCACGCACTGTATTTTCCTAATGCTGAAATTAACTTGGTGACAGCTAGCCTAGCACCCGTTCCGCTGGTCGCAGTGATCACAACAGAAAAGAGCACACGATGTTTCCGCGACGTGTCGATCACGTGTCGGCTTTTTGCGGCTTTTATTTTTCTGTGACGTCCATGAATACTTGCCTGCTGAGTGATATCGCTGGTGAGCATGCGCAAACCTTACGTTTTTTGACAATGTAGGATACATTACAGATTTCTTTAGTCCTTTTTGCATTTGCTGTTCGTCTAAATTTGTTTGCACCTTGCACAGTGATCAGCCGGGCTTTCTGGTGGCCATATCAGTTTACATTTTTTGTATGGCACCACTGTACATGGTCTCATACCACATTTGCAAAGGTTAATTACCTAATTTTTTCATTGTGTTAAGTATTATCACATGGTTATTGGTTCTATAATGCTGATGTCGATCCGTTCTGAAAGCTCCTGGGCATGGATGTAACATCTGACTTTTTGACTCTGAGGTAACACGTAACAATCTGAATTCATACCTTTTCTGCTTGGAATGGGTTTGCTATTTGCATTCACAGACTCACTGCTTTGCTTTGCACCTATGCAGACTGTTACCTTAGCATTGCAGGATAAGGTTATAACGGAATGGTTACAGTCAAGGGTGGAAGTGCTGCTCCATTGCTCCATTCTGCCCCAAACTGCATTCCCTGCTGCATCCTGCTCGAAAATGCAATATTGCTCCAAAACTGATCCAAACTGGTTGTTTTGATGTTGTGCCATCAAATTTAGCAGAACATGGGAACAATGTCATTGCACCAGTAGCAGAGATATAACGCATCTTGCGCTAGGTTTAATACAAATGAAATTTTTGTAAAGGAAGGAAGTATGGAGCATAATAAATATTTGTTTGCAAGTAAATTTAGTATGAGCCGCCAGCAGTTGGATATACCTGCAAAAAAAAAATGCACTGTACATGTGATGTAGCACCTCCTGTGTCTTTTTAATTGCCAATGGAGAGAAGCGAGATCAGCAAGCAAAGTAGGTAGCACAAACTGCTGTGAACCCTGTCCGACTTCAAAAACTGCATGAGTTATTTTAATGGTTCTGCTGTGAAAACAAGCTGGTACTTCACCATCAAGCCTCTTTGTAAGTGACAAGCTTGCCAGGCCTATGGCAAACAAAGCCATACTTGGAGCGTTATGTGGGTTTGTATATGTGAAGAACATGTGATAATTTGAGAAAAGACGAAGAAAGAAGACGACGTTTGGAAAAAGAAGAAGAGAAAAACGTGGAGGTTGGCTCGAGGAGCGCGAGGCACGAGCAGGGGAGAACAGGCGAGCAGCGGAGCCGATTGGCTGTCCAAGGAGCTCGGAGCGGTGCGTCTTCTGCCAGGCCTGACCCGGGGATCCAGACCTGGGGCCTGCTGGCCGTATCCTGTCCTGTTGTCCTGTCGTCCACGAAACTCGGAACGGTGGTCGGGCCCGGGAGTGCCACAGCGCCAGCTCTTCACTGGCACGAGCGTTCGGCGCCGTGCTGAGCCCAGACACGTCGGGGAGGCCTGACGCATCGGCCGTGGAAAGGCAACCCGAGGCCTCTTGCCTCTACTGGGCCCCGTACGGTGGCCTAGCCTTCCGCTGGGCTTACTGAGGCCCTACTGCACCGACCCTTCAAAACTCTGACCACCCGGAGCGTCTGCACCGGCTTCTCCATCCAACAACTTGGTGACTTTTTGACAATTTGTGTTTTGTCATCGTCCCATTTGCTTGACCTACTCTCGTCCCGTCCATATGTGTACATAAATTATTCGTTGTTAGCTTGGTCAGTCTGGTCGTCTATTTAGATTGCTGAATCTGAATAAGCCACAGAATAAGGTGGCCAAAAGATCTAAAGAAAAGAACCTCACAGTATACAAAAGCTGTCAAACACTAGGGAGCTTCTCAATAGTATTGGAAAGGCATACGGGCTCTATCGCCAAAATATTAAAAATGAGCATCAGCATTGCTCAAGCAAAGAATGGACTATTGGCAGAAGATGGTGAAGTAAAAAAGCAGTAGGATGGACAGGCTGCCCTTCAATGCCATTTATCTATATCCCAAAGCTGTTCCAAAATGCTCAAGCCTGCATCCACTCCTGTAGGCCTCCGCCATATTTACAAACGGACAAGACGATCGATGTCGTGCTGTAGTCGTCTGCGATCCCACAGTAGGCAAAAAGCATGGGAGCAGCACTAGCACCAAGCTTGTCGAGGCGCATTATTGTGGTCTGAAGGTGCCTTCTTGGCAGACGAAATAGCCATGTACTCGGGAATTTATCAGGCCAGACATAGGATCTAAAAGGATCATGTAATAGACCATATCAGGGGGCTTTGAGGTGTATTCTAAATAAATAAATATAAAATAGATATCCACTAGATAGGGAGCGGAAATGTCATGCCCATTACTCTGAACTCCAAATTAGTATCGCTGTAAGAGTGCATCGACATTTGAATCTATCAATTCAACATAGGTAAACGCTTTAGGTCAGACTACATGTTCAGTTATGAAGCGCAACAGCAAGCGTTACGTTTGTTGCTAGTCTGTTCCAAGTTTTTGCTAAGGTCGGCCTGTGGTATATTATATACCTTTACATGCTTTGTTCGTTTGTCATGTCAGAGATGAGTGCGAAGCTACAAAGGCATTGAACGTGCATAAAACAGAATCAGATTTGAGATTTTGCATTTCCTAAACAGAAAATTGCAATTATCAAAGGCATTTGACCTTAGAATTGTGCTCCAAAACATAATTCAAATGCTCCAAAACTCGTTTCGTTGCTCCAAAGCTGCTTCAAAATGGCTTTACTACTGCTCCCAAAGCTGCTCCAAAATGCTCGAGCCTGCTTCCACCCCTGCTTAATTCATTTTGTGCAATGACTAGCCAATGAGCTGCCAAGCCTTGCAGTGGTGACTTACTGCTAACTATTTTAACATAAGTAAAAGTGATTTGGGAACCAGAGCGTGAGCTGAAGGACTCAGTGTGCCTCACAGTAATAGGTTCACAAAAATATTGTGCACAGTATAATGAACTGTACGATGGCAGTTTCACAGAGCAGCAGCCATGTAATTCTGTCTGTTTTACTTTTGTACTCAAATACAAAGAGCCCTAAAAGCCCTCACACACTATACTATAAACCTAGCTACCACAGTGGCAGTCTTGTTTGCAAGCATTGCCGTGCGTATTAATGAAAAATACATGGGTCACAGAGCCCCCATAGGCTCTTGTTTATTGTCGAAACAGCAAACTTTTATGTTAATGAAGTGTAAAGGCATTGCAAGGTTCATCTGCAGAAAATGTTTTCGTAATGTGAGTCGTGCATGTCCATATTAACAGGATCCATGTTGACGAGGCACTGCTGTGTATGTTAACCCATTTATTTTTTAGTTATGGTAATTACACGAACAGCCAGGCTGTGTGTTTTTAAACTGTGGGACTCAAGAAGGACGTTTCTGTCTGGAAAGTGTGCAAGATAATTACAACACTTTGTTTCATGGAACAAAACTTTGTTGAGTGGAAAATGTGTCAGCTTAACCTGCTCTTAAAACTTTTACACAACACATTACAACTCATTCAGCTTCTACCATATCAGTTAAGACCACAGCTGCATCACGACCATTTCATTTGAAGGTGACCCCAAGACAAAAGCTTACCTGTCTTTATGCCAGCAAACCATGCATACCAAGTATCCCGGCTGAATTTAATCAAACAATAAATTAGGTGGAGTGGTCTAGGCTAGTGAAACCAATAGAGAACTATTCAGAGTTGATTGCCCTAGTCTCCAGTGGCTTTTCGTTTGCCATGGTTCTTCTGCAGCTGGCAAAAACTAATTAGTTAAATTTTTTTTCATTGGCCCCAAGAGCAAAGCATCCGTTCTAAAGTTGTAGATAGTGTTGAAAAACAGCTACCCACAACGTTTTCATCACGGTATGATTTCCATAAATTTATTCACTGGCTTCCAAATCGAGCTACCATATTACTAGCTGCTCACACATATCTCACCCACATCATGCAAAGCCATACCATGGAGAGCACTTCTGACAAAAGCCAATTTTTTTCACTGAGCCACGTTTCGGGACATTGAAGTGTAATTGCTGTCATGCAGACGCATCCTTTATTGGGCTTTTTGCCATTTAAGATGATAAAAAAAATGCATAATAGAAGGCACCTTGGGGCAAACATTTCTGTCAGCTGTTTTGGAAGGCAGTTTACTCTTTCTTTATACTGATTGTTCTTGAAGCTAATTTGAATGCTAACTATTTATAGTCTTAATCATTATAAGGTTCAATAATGAAAACCAAACTAGGCCAAGCAACTCTCAACGGCCCGCAGCTGGATTAATTCACTAGGCTAGGGAACATCGCCTTTTTGAAAGCTAGGACGCCTGGTATATACCACACTCCATGGTCTCTGTTTTTTTTTTTTTTTTATTTTTAATGTCACAGCCACCTTCTGTTTTAAGTACATCACACAATATGCTAGGATTTGGTTTCTTGAACTCTAGGATTAAAAGAATGTGTTTTATTGCACAAGCATTTCTCAAATTAAAATAAATTGCATTCACCCGACATCAACGCTTTCATAAAGCAGCAGCACAATGAGAGTCTTTTGGAACAAACATGTAGTAATGTAGGGCAAACTGTAGCTAATCTAAAATACCTTCATTTCCATCCTGGGCAATAATTACCTTGGGTCTAGTCCCACATAGCAATAGCTACACGTTTCATGCCGAAATGCTCATGCTTTAGCTTGCATGTTACAGCCCTGAACTGCATCCAAGAAATCAATCAGTTGTGAGTGAGCTGTTTTTCTCTTCAGGTAATGCCGTTGAGTCTCCATTTCTTTTTCACACATCTGTCCCATATTTCATTTTAATTTTCCTTTAGGGAGATTGGGTGGAAGTCGAAAGAGAGCTTGCATTTGTTCATACTTGAGGCTATTCAATGTTAGATCCTATTCCATGATTGGTATCTTTCCCGGGTTGCGCTGGTGCAGACTTCACTACGTTTTTTTTTTTTTTTTTCAGCCCTTTTCTGTATGCCGGAATCGTCATATCATTCGTTTTTGAATGTTTCTTTCAGCATTCGTGATTTTAACGCGTAGTGAATGTCGCCATTATAGATTCTCGTCTTTTATCCTCACTGCACACATATACATTGGCATCAACGGGACCAGTGCGTGCTACTTTTGCAACTATAACTGGGTCCACAAAACAATAAAGTAAAATGGCTTCGTCAATAGTAGCAATCGTGCTCATCGGTCGTCGAACTATGAATGCACGTTCATTCGACAGTGCTCAATTTAAATTCGGTGTAAAAAGACTTCTATATAAATCAGCGAAGGCATGCTAGAAAAGCCAGAAAAGTGGACAGACGATTGCGGCGGCAGCTACGAACCGTGCGAGCAAAAGCCAATTCAAATTTACGGTGCTGGCCTTGTAAGCACTCAAGAACTCTACTGATGCGCTACTCATCTGGCAGCTAAGAGCCCATGAGCACAGCAAAAACCACGTCATGGTGATCCCGAGGCAAGTGAATTGCGCCGAGGTGCCGAAGTCGGTAGCACTCCGCAGCACGGGTTGCGCGCCAGCTTTGAATGTAATTTGAGAGAGCACGCTATTGGAGAGAAGGCGATGCCCGCCATCGGGATGCTGGAACCTTCCGGCTGAACGGCAGTCAGCAAAACGATCGTACAACACCCCTTCCGCACCACGTCTGCAAGCGAACAGAAAACGTGCGGACCGCAGGCTTGCGTAACCGGTCGAAAAGTGAACGTACAGCGGCCTTTAGCAGATTCGTGCTGCGGGCTGCTGGGCTGCGTAGCAAGCCCTTTCAGGTGTTCTCCCCGGAGCGCTATTACCATGGGAAAAGCACGATTGAGTGGCGTGCCTTTTAGTATGCCAACAACCTGGAAGATTTGGGATATACGATCACATGTATGTACCATTCCATTGCTTTTCTGCTGCCAGCAGCCCAAGGAGAATGAAACTTTGGGGGCAGAAACAGCGGACTGGTAATTACAAGGCAGTCGTGTGTGCTGCAGCTATGATTACTGAAAAGAAAACAAAGCTATAATGACAACGAGTCGCTGCTTGAAAGAAGGTTGTCTACCAGGAAATATCGCAAACACACGACTGCCTTGTCATTGCCAGTCCGCAGTTTCTGCACCCTGAGTTTCATTCTCCTTGGGCTGCTGGCAGCAGAAAAGCAATGGAATGGTATATATGACTGTACATCCCAGATCTTACTGGTTTACGGAACAATTCCCAGCTGGTACCAGTTGGTCCCCATCGAGTTCCAATTTTGAGTCCCCATTGGTTCCAATGTTCCAATGGGAACTCAATGGGAACCAACTGGGAATTGTTCCATAAACCAGTTGCATTGAGGCCACAGAATAATTGTGGCTTCAATGCAACCGTAACATTTGCAAAACTGGTTTGGTTTGGTTTTTAACGTCTCAAAGCGACGCAAACTATTAAAGTATGATCATGGAAGACAGTTGGGCTTCCATGTTCATGTCGCAGTCATTAATGAAAACTATTAGAGACGCCGTTCACTTAATTTTACCTTGTCATATACCTAAGCTGCAGTTAACGTGCTGGCCTTTTATTTTTCCAGCGTTTTATACATTTGCGCCTAGGTGCTTACGTGTTCTGGACACATAAATGTATTCGCGTTGGCCCAGGAAGCTTGCGTTTCCTCGAGCTTATCTTCCTAGCTCGTGGTCTGATAAGAAGGGAGGCGACGAAGTGCAGATGGTAGCTCGTCATGGACATTTTTTTTTCAGCCTAGAGTTCATGTTTTAGAGGAAATACTTAGGCAGGAGTTTAACCTTGATAAGCCAAGTAACCAAAACGAAAGCGGCGGAACATTCGCTTCATCTACCTATCTTCGTCACTGTGCGGCAGCTCCGCGGCTGCTATGTCCACTGCATGATCGGATTCAGCCTGTCGTCTTCTCAACCTCTGAAACGCAGACTGTTCACGAGGCCCTGTATCAAACATGACTACTGCTGCTGTTACATTGTCAAGAGTTGTTGCAATCCGTTGGCGCCGAAAGAAAGCATTTAAACCTGCATTTAAAGGTCACTGGGTATCCGCTCCTGGGTTTCGGCGCGTGGCGGGATTATAATGAACTATAATATATTTATTCTAGTTCACTATTAGGCGGAATCAAAGAAGGACATAATCAGCTATAATATATTTATTCTAGTTCACTATTAGGCGGAATCAAAGAAGGACATAATCAGCTATAATATATTTATTCTAGTTCACTATTAGGCGGAATCAAAGAAGGACATAATCAGCTATAATATATTTATTCTAGTTCACTATTAGGCGGAATCAAAGAAGGACATAATCAGCTATAATATATTTATTCTAGTTCACTATTAGGCGGAATCAAAGAAGGACATAATCAGCTATAATATATTTATTCTAGTTCACTATTAGGCGGAATCAAAGAAGGACATAATCAGCTATAATATATTTATTCTAGTTCACTATTAGGCGGAATCAAAGAAGGACATAATCAGCTATAATATATTTATTCTAGTTCACTATTAGGCGGAATCAAAGAAGGACATAATCAGCTATAATATATTTATTCTAGTTCACTATTAGGCGGAATCAAAGAAGGACATAATCAGCTATAATATATTTATTCTAGTTCACTATTAGGCGGAATCAAAGAAGGACATAATCAGCCATCTACTCTGCCCGAACCGCTAGCTTGGGCCAAGACGGCGCTTCTTTATTTTAGACAGCAGCAGAAGCTATTTATACTCCCAGACAACTTTTTCTAGCTATTCAGCCAGAGCTACAGAGCTGAAAGGCATCAGCTCTGCGCATCAAAATGTAGTCCTTTCGTACATTTTGCAGATCGTGTATTGGAATTCTATATGGTCATGATTGTCACGTGACTAGACAGAGGCGCGTGCGTGGTTACCTCGGTTTCGGCGGCGGCTGTGTGATGCCGTAGCTGCCACATGGTTTCTCCTCGGTTCGAGGCCAAACGTGCAAACAGCAAAGAAGCTATACAGGGGAGTAGTAAAAGCTTTCGCTTTTGAAATGTGGTCATAGTGTCTCAGCAAAACAGTACAACTTTGGGACTCGGAAGAAGGAAAGGCTGGACACAAAAGCGCTTTCCAATGCTTCCTTCGTCGGTCGGTGTTTCACGGTATTTACCAGTCGTGATATAGCCCGTTCAACCACCCTTGCATGGTGTCCCAGCGGTCCCGGGTCTGAGCAGGTCACGCCTTCACCCCTGAGTGCGGCGAACAGCCTTACATCTCCATTGTACTACCTGGCCTTAGTATTTCTAACCGTCTGCCATACCATTTGGCATTATGTGCAGGATTCCTGATGCTCCGGGGGTGCAGCGCTGGTCTGTGCTGGCCAGCGTGGTAATCTTCATGGTCTACTTCCTCATACTACGCGAGGAGAATGAGTTCGATCAGCACTTGGTGCGACCCCTGTCGGAAACGATTCCAGGCATAGACAAGGTTCTCCCACCACCACCAGCACCCGCACCGACCAAGTGGGTGCCGCCGGCTTGGCGTGGCTGACTCCAGACCTAGAGGCACCCAGATACTATAGACACTTGCTTGGCTGCGAATGTGCCGGATACAACGATGGATAATACCCATCTTCCGCTGTTGGGCGTCATATAAATCTTTTTTTTTTTTTGCATAGGCATGCCGAAGGCAGATGGTCACGTGGCCTCTATGTAGAATAAAGTGCACATTGTTTTGTGTTGCCATTGTTAATTCTGCCAAATTATTTGGTAAAGTGACCGCGATTGCCGATTCCATTATTTGTTCGCAATGTGTCGGCATGTAGAAGCTGCTGTTGCCTTACATCGAGTTTTGGGTCAGTGTCATGTTTGTCTGCGGACGCATATGTGATATTGGAATATATGATACTGGTCAACGCCGCTTGCGGTATAGGGCTAGCCAGCTACCGAATTTTTTATCTGTTGTAGGCCGTCATTGCACCCGCCACCACTTAGGTGGTGGACAACGGCTGTTGCGGCGCGCGTCTTTATCTCCCTCTTCTTTTATTGCGAAAGCATTACTACGCCAGGTTTTTCCCCACCGGGCTGGGGCAGTGGTGACGCCCGACTACTGCCCGCAATACCCGGGTTCGAACCCGACCTCGGCAGCTGCGTTTCGGTGGAGGCGAAGCGAAGAGGCGTCCGTGTGCTGTGCGATGTAATTTCACGTTAAAAATCCCCAGGTGATCGAAATTACTCCGTAGCCCTCCACTACGGCTCTTCTTTCTCTCTTTCCCCTTTGACTCCCACCTTCCTCCCTTCCCTTACGGCGCGGTACAGGTGTCCACAGACAAGTGTGACAGATACTGCGCCTTTCTCTTCCTGTGAACCAATTATTAATTACGCCAGGTTTAACGAAGAGGCATCGTGTACTGTGCGATGTCAGCGCACGCTAATCCCCAGTTGGTCGAAATTACTCCGTAGCCCTCCACTATGGCTCCTCTTTCTGGTTTCACTACCACCTTCCTCCCATCCCTTGCGGGCAGTTGAGGTGTCCACAGAAAACAAGTGAGACAGTTACCGCGCCTTTCCCTTCCTATAAATCAGTTTTTACGCCAGGTTTCGCCTTTTCGCAGTACTACCCTTCACGGTCGATGGTCGGTCATGTGACAACTGACATCATACCAGAGCGGGAGACAGGGTAGCAAGTCGGCTCTTCGGCGCGCCGTAGCTACGCTCCCTCCATGGTCGAGCGGCGGCGGTAGTCGTTCACGTCACTACTGACGTCATACCAAAGCGAGAGACGGCGGGACCGTCAGCTCTTCAGTGCGCCGCAGATAAGCTCCACGGCCGGTCGGCCACCTGCGAACGGCAAGCGATTGACGTCATACAGTGGTAAGTGCAGTAACCAGGAATTTTACAAAGACCACGCGTTTCTTGAAGGAGTATGAAAAGAGGACGGCGCTGAGGCTCAAATGTACGAAGGGTAGGACCGTTCTGATTGAAGCTTCTGCAGTTCCATTGAATCCCATGAGCCATAGTACTCCAGACTCCGCAACGCAGCCGCTCACAGAAGGGCCGCAAAAGCCGTTCGCCTACCCGCCGGCCGCAACCGGTCACAGCGTCTGATTCCGCCTATACCCACATGCTGGGGCTAATCCGACAGGAACGCGCCCAAGAGACACGGAAGCTTGAAGAAACTCTGCAAAAGGAAGTTAATGCAACTCTTACTGCTGCCCTCACTTCCATGCAGAGCCATCTGCAGACTGTTTGAGGAGTTCCAACGTATCACACTCACAGACGATAGTAAGCGCCGTAAATCTGTGGCTCTTCCTTATTCCTTAACGACAACCAACGGAGAGAGTGATGCGCAGCTGGCACCGGCTGGTTGTGATGTCACTTCTCCGGCGCCGTCAGAGCGCGCAGCGAAGCGCGGCCGCGAGGACAGCTCCGACAGACTAGTGTGTGTGAATAACTTTTATTTCCACCAGAATGGAGGCCCCCTGCCCCCCGCCCGTGGCACGTAGGCCTAGGGGACGGGGGGCGGGGCTTCCGCGATTATAGGCAGACAGAGAGATCTTGGTTCTTTGCGGCTTCTTCTGCCAGGCGGATGGCTTGTTTCTGCAAAGATGGGTTCTCGCTCCGCAGAAGGGTTTCCCAGGCTTCTCTACTAGTTTTGTCTTAGCTCCTGTGGAGCTAGCGCATACCCAAATTACGTGGTTGAGGGTCCCTCTCTCCCCACATTGCTTAGATTTATCATCCTGTCGCTCATCTTTCTGGGCGTGATAGGCCCAGACCGGGTGGATGTAATTCCCTGCCTGTAGACGCCACCACGCGGTCGCCTCTTTGTGGCTCAGACGCTTATCTGGTGGTGGCACCAGCTTTCTGCTTTGCCTATCATTTTCGACTATTTCTTTGTAATATAATATCCGTTCATCCATGTTCTGGCAATCAGGCGGCTTCATGGTTACCCGGAAGTAGAGATCTCGGGCTGACTCGTGTGCAGCCTCGTTACCAGGAACAGACGCGTGCGCTGGAGTCCATATTAAGCTGACTTCTATTCACCTGTTTTCAGCTCAGGATTCTCACCGCTTCTGGTGCGATCGTGCCCTTTGTGTAATTGTAGATGGCAGTTTTGTTGTGACTAATTATGAATTTTGCTTCCATTCCTACGCAAGCAAGCGCTATCGCAACTTCAGCAGTTTCGGATTCTGATAGTGGCTACCGATACTGGGCCGCCTCGGCCGTCGACTACCGAGGCTACCGCCGCACCAGACTTCGCACTCGCCGCATCAACGTATGCAACTGACTTGCTGTCCAGTGGTTCGAAGCGCTTTTTGAGTGCTTCTGCTCTCTTTTGCCTCCTTTCCGCATTGTATATTAGGTGCATGTGTCGAGAAAGAGGGGAGATGGTTAGCTTATCTCGGTATATTTGTGGGATGCTCAACTTTGGTCGCATCCCTCTGTATGTCTGCAGGCCTACCATATTTAAAATGGCTCGTCTTGTAGTTGTCTGACTTAGCCTTTCGAGTTGCGACACTCTGCCTCTGGTATTTCTTCCAACGTATTGTTCCGTATTCCCATAGCGAGCAGCATCTCTGTGGATGCACTCATTGGTAGGCCCGGGGCCCCCTTTATGCTTCGTCTAATGAGTGCTTCTAATTTTCTTTTTTCCTCTGCTCTAAGGTTTAAACATGGCGTAGAGTAGCTTATGCGGCTTATGATATAAGCCTGCATAAGTCTGATCAAGCTCCTTTCTTTTAAGCCTCGGCCCTTCATTGTTATTTTTCTGAATATGCCTAGGACTTGTGTGGCGTAGTCTTCCAGTTTCTTTAGTATTCAATCGTTGTATCCATTCTCTTGAATGTATAGCGCCCTCGGATTCGTATTTGATTAACCTTTGGTACGGACATTCCTTCAACTTTCATATCGAATTCTCCGATTTGCTTGCACCTCAGCGGTTTTGGGTTGTAGACTAGTAGTTCTGTTTTGTGCGGTGAGCACGAAAGCCTCCTACTAGCCGCGTCGTCTGCTACAGTGTCTGCCGCGGCCTGCAGTTGTCTATGCTCGCACCACTCCCCTGGTTTATCCAGAGATTGATATCGTCCGCGTACATGCTAAATTTGAGCTCCTCGATGTTGCTCAGTTCTTTTGGGAGACCCCTAATCGCCACATTGTAGAGGAATGGGGAGAGACCCGATCACTGTGGTGTGCCCCTGCTTCCTAGCTGCAATGTGGGGGACTCAATGTCTTGGAATTTAATACAGGCTGTTCTGTCTGTTAAGAAGCCTCTTATGTACAAGTTTTCCCTCTGAATTTAATCCTAGCGCCAGCGGAAATAATCCGAGTGCCGACTGATATTATCTAAGCGCTATGTAATTTAATTCGAATGCCAAGCATTTAATCATAGCGCCAGGATATTTAATGCAAGCGCCAACTCGAATAATGTCCGCGCCAACCAATTTAATCCGAGTGCCAACGCAATTAATACAAGCGCCAGCGAATTTAATCTGGGTGCCAACCAGTTTAATCCACATGTGAAAAATGAATGTGGTGGAGGGCTCCAAAGCATAAAACATAATTCCAGAAATAAATAGAAATTGAGATCACATTCCAGACCATATGCGACGAGTAAGCGAAGCGTTAGCTTATGGGATGACTTTCGTCAATATTATGACAAACGCACAATTTCGGTACTGAAATATTGAAGGGTCCCACAGCTGTGGCTTACTGGCTCTATATTCCAAGAGGACAATTTATCCCACAAATGTGCGCACTGCTGATTACAGAATATATACGGAATTAAAATGTCTTCGATGAAACACAATTATTTTATCACATCATTAAAAAATTTTTAATCAACCGTATCTAATTTAGCTGTATGTAATTTCATCAGCCAAACATTACACAGCCAACGCAAAAAGGTTCCAAAGCAGACGGCAAGTTTTCCGCCTCCGTTTACTCGGTGCCGAATTGTCGTCTGTTTTTGCGCTATGCTAGGAGAATGAATGAAAACACAGACACGTGAATTCACTGTTAGACTTTCTTTTGCAAGAAATAGAAATGTTTTCTCAAGAGCATAAAACAAAAACTGCTAGAAACGCAGAGGACAAGAGATTTCAAAGCAGGCGGCAATCTTCGCGCCTCCGTTGTGTGTGCCGCGTTGTCGTCTGCATTTGCACGACGGAGTAGAGCCGGACGGTGGTGGTGCGTACTCGTATATTATAGGCAGATGGTAGTCTGCGCTTTTTCATTAATTTTGCATGAACTTTAACGCGCATTATTTTCTTCCATGGAAGTTGATGAGCAGTGCCCTGACATCCTAATCGGCCACCGAAAACGGGGACTGCCGTTCAAGCCTCCAGGTGCACCAAAAAGAAAGAACAGCAAAGTCTCCGAGCATGACAGGGTCAGAATTCTCGAAGTGTCGAGGCGTGGAGGAGATGTGAAAAAATTGGCAGACACACTGGGCATCAATTTAGAAACTGCGAGATCCATTGCAGCTAGCGATAGAGAAGCGTTGAAGAAAGACGGAATATCGGTTGGTTTGTGGAGTTTAACGTCCCAAAGCAACTCAGGCTATGAGAGACGCCGTAGTGGAGGACTCCGGAAATTTCGACCACCTGGGGTTCTTTAACGTGCACTGACATCGCACAGCACACGGACGCCTTGCTTTTCGCCTCCACCGAAAAGCTGCCGCCGAGGCCGGGATTCGATCCCGCGTCCTTGGGAACAGTAGTCGAGCGTCGTAACCACTGCGCCACTTCGGAAATGAGGTAGTAACGGCTCTAAAGAGTATTGTGGATAACAACCTTGCTTTCACGTTAAAGCAAATAAAGCAAGCAGTGGAAGAAGAGTTGCCGGGAATCGCCATCAGCACAAGTAGCATTGATCGCCTACTGGATTCGCACGGTTACGCTATGAAGTTGATGACTCAGAGGCCGATTGACCGCAACAGAGACGACGTGAAACGCAGCCGCAAAACATACGCGCAATTGTTGCAGTGTGAAGCACCTCGCTTGTGCAGGTTTTATGTCGATGAGACCAACTATAACATATGGTGTTCAAGGAGCTTCGGCCGTCCAGTGACGGGACAGTCTGCGGCGCAGACGACGACTGGCACCAAAGGAGCAAACCTTAACATTCTCGCCTGCATGTCCGCAAATGGTGTCATTCATTGGACGGCCGTAGACAAGGTTCACTGGGTCGTTTTCATGAATTTTGAGCGACATATCAGCCCGTGTTGAAAGTGAAGAACCTGGTTCTGAAGCGGTTTTTATTTTCGACAATGCTCCAGCTCACAGCCGTGCGGAGCAGGCAAGCCTGGCCAGTCAGATGCACTTGATCAAGCGGCTGCCTCCTTACAGTCCATTTTTCAACCCTATAGAGGAAGTCTTTTCGAAGTTCAAGTCGGAAGTCAAAGCTTTCCTCAGCGAGCGGAGAGACCTGGTGTATAATCACTCCTCCCGGAATGACTAAAAGGACCATCGACGCAGTTTGTTGCTCGACGCTGCCCGACACTGTATGCAGCAAATACAAAGGGTAGAGTGTGCTGCTTTTGACCGCCATAACTTTTCTTTTATACGGGCAGCTTTGCATGAAGACGATATGTAAAACGCTCTGAGTTAGACTTGACTAATGTCTCCTAGAAAATAAAATTGCATTTCAGTCGGCTACTTCTGTGTTTGTACGTGCTTATAGTTTGTTGGCAACCTACGCTGCTAAGATTGCCGCCCAGGCAAATTAAGTACTGCTGCTAAGGTGACCATAGTGAGAAGCCAGTAGCTATTCCTGGCCTGGGTTGTAAGCTCCGCTGTACATAGTTTCATTCACTCTACCGTGTCGCGGCCAGACTGAAAGCAGGGGCGCGCTCTCTCTTTCCGTGGTAGCGTTACTCTAAGTCTTCACGCCGAAACCAACTGTGTGTTACACTGATCCTTTTCTGCTAGTGGTGTTAAATCATGATTAGAAACCCAAATACATTTCTGCACCGGTTGCGATTTCTAAAAACAGCCGGCTGTTGTATGAAGACCGCACTTGCCATCAGCATGCAGATTCAGTGCATATGACAACCCATGATAAGTAGTGCTTAACCAAACAATTAGAAGATGACAAGTATATTTATTCACTTGCCATGCGTCTAAGCTAAAGGCTGCAAGAGACGTGTCACAAACCGCATTTTTTTTTTCAGCTGCACATATGGTTCTTGGTTGTTGCAAAAATATAAGAACAAAGCGAAATAGTGCATGCAGATGTGATGCTTACTCGTCGCATGGTCTGGAATGTGATCTCAATTACTATTTATTTCTGGAATTCATGTTTTGTGCTTTGGAGCCCTCGACCGACCACATTCATTTTCCACGTGGATTAAATTGGTTGGCACCCGGATTAAATTCGTTGGCGCTTGTATTAATTGCGTTGGCACTTGGATTAAATTGGTTGGCGCGGACAATATTCGAGTTGGCGCTTGGATTAAATATGCTGGCGCTATGATTAAATATTTGGCACTCGAATTATATTGCATGGCGCTTAGATTATATCAGTCGGCGCTCAGATTATTTCCGCTGGCGCTAGGAATAAATTCATAGGGAAAACCTGTAGTTATATGTCCTGGATCCCACTCCGATTTCCTGGATACCGCTGAGAATCGCCTCATGCCTGACATTGTCGAAGGCCTTTTTTTTAGTCTTATTTATTGCCTCAGGGCATCAGTAGGTTATGAGATGAAGGATGAATAAATGATTAAATGAATGGAAAAAGGTTGGCTGATTTTATGAAGTCCAGAAGTGAGCGATGATGAGGTCCCTGCGTCCAAGTGACGTATGAGGCAGGATTGATTGCTGAAAGGCCAGCTATGCTCAGGGGCCGGATTCGGGTTGGCTTGAGTGCTGGGCAGTTCCACAGCAAGTGGCGGATGTCGGCCTCGACATCTTCGTTGTTACAGATCGGGCATCCTGGGCGAGGATATAAGTGTTGGAAGTATGACCACGTCCTAGTTACAGCTGGAGTAAGGGCAACACCGACCCGGATCCTCCTAAGCGCAACCTCCTCTGCACGGGTGAGACCGCGGGGAAGGGATATCGCACACGGAGGGATAAGTGCACGTGTGTGGCGCCGGAGGTGCTCCTTTCTTGACAAAAGGAGGGTAGCGTCGTCAACTTCGAGAAGCCGTGGGATTGATGCGTCTTGGTTCACGAGGCGGGTTGCAAAATCAGCTTGACTTTGGGAAGGCAGCAGATCCCGTGGGACCCACTCAATGCGTATTGATTGTGGGATGCGCGCCGCAAGCTGGTGGATGTCCTGGCAAATTTTAGGGCAGCGGCTGACACGTCGGAGCAGACGTACTGCTTGAAGTGCGTCAGTGCGGATGACAACGTGTGCTGTAGGGAGCACGGTTATAGAAGTCACGGAGCAGAGTGCCTCCTGAACTGCCACAAGCTCAGCGCAGAAAGATGTAAGTGGATCCAAAAGCTGAAACGTAGTTGTCTGATTCAGGCTAGGTCTCCGTGGACGTCGAAGGCTTGCATTTAGTCTAGTCCCAAGATTACTTTAGCGTCCCTGGATCGTGTCTTTAGTCGGAGCATCATGTCCTGCGTGCTCAAGCCTGTTCGGAAACCAACCATCTCGTGTGGTCACAGGCTGTTTTGCTCCATGAAACGCGTTAGTATCGTTTGTACCACGTGCTTCATTAATTTCCCTACGCATGAGGTTAAAGAAATTGGTCTTAGGTTTTTCAGTTTTGGGGCTTTGCCCGGTTTTGTTATTAGGATTACGTTTGCCGCTTTCCATTTCTGGGGTAGCTCTCCTTTGGTCCAGAGCTCCTGCATGTACTCCGTCAGGGCACTTATGAAGTCATTATCTAGGTTCCTCAGGCTTTTGTTGGTGACCCCGTCGGGTCTTGGGGCTGATTTGACTTTATCCTAAAATTTCCGCTTTGACCTCTGCTTCTGTGATAGGCGCGTCAAGTTCTTCGTCCACGATACTCTGGGAGGGCGATCCTGTTGGTGTCCCCCATGTACGTTTTTGCTACCTTGTCCTGGAACTCCTCGTCCGTACCTTCGAAATCATGTCTTGCGTTCACCAACTTTGCCCTGGACGTTCGTCTATCGCTCCGGACCCGGTGTGGTGATTTCCAGACCAAGGCAAGCAGTTTGATGATTTTTCGACAAAATATTTTTGGCCGCAACAGCTGCGACAGGTAAGCCTATCGCTGCCTCACGACATCGGCGCGTTCGCGCGCAGCGGCGGTGGCGACGTCGCGTCCCACCAAGCCCAACACCGCCTTGACTATGCCTTACACTGTGGAAGGCACCGACATTACCGCCGCGGAGTTATCCGATGGCTCATGGACGGCATTCGAGATGCAACGCCGGTACCGAAGACCATCTCCGCCCAAGAAACAACTTGCCGAGGCCCAGACGCCAGCCACGACATCGGCTCTACTGAATCCGCGGCCACGCGGACGCCCTCCACCTTTGACCAAAAAGCGTCCTTTGCCCCGCCTGCCCTCGGAACACCTCAAGATCGTCCTCCGTCCACAGGGCACGCTGAACCTTCACACCGTAGGCCCCGCACGACTTGCACTTGCTATCTACGCAGCCGCCAACGTCGACCACCGCCTAGCGGTTACTGCCGACCAAGTCCGCATACACCCCACTAACAACACCATCACAGTGAGCATGCCTGACAATGCCCATGCAGTGTCTTACGCCAAGATCGGCACCATCACCATCGACAAGACAGTAGTCCCGGTTGCTGCCTACGCCCCAGCCCCGGACAATTCCGTACGGGGGATTTTGTACCGAGCCTACAGTTACGAAAACAATGCCGAGATCCTGGCTGAGCTCCGCGCTCGTAATCCCGATCTCCCCATCGTTGATGCGCGTCGTATGGGCAAGACGCAGCACTTCGTCGTTACGTTCGCCAACACCGAGCTGCCCCGATACGTGCGGTACTTGGGGTTTACTTTCGAAGTCTTCCCTTTGAAGCCTCGCCCGGAGGCGTGCTTCAACTGCCGCAAGCTGGGTAACCGAGCGGACGTGTTCCCCCAACCACAAATACCTACTTGCCGCCGCTGCGGCGTCGCTCACGACTCCCCACCAGCCGGCCAACCACCTACCTGCCAAGCCATGTGCATCGTATGCAAAGGCTCACATCCAACAGGCAGCAGAAGCTGCAAATACCGCTTCGTGTCTAGCCACAGGCGCAAATCTTCACAATCCCCCACGTACACTGCCACTGACCCAGACAGTTCGCCAAGCGGCCGCCAGTCCCGTCCCCGAGAACGCGGCCACCAACAACCACCTCCAAGGGATGAATTCTTCCCGCCACTGCAAAGCAGCAGTCCCCCAACTGGCCTCGCCACAAGTCAACCACTTCAGCTGCAGGAACCAAGAGATGACTCTTTTTCCCCTCTACGTGGACGCAGTGGGAGCAGAGATAGGAGCAGGCCATCGTCCCAGAGACGCAGCTCGCGGATCAACTCCAACTCCGGAGAAGAAGGAAGACCTGTCAAACATTTGGCATGGAAGATGCCACTTACAGACGACAAGCAACGCCGAGCACCCGACCCACATGTAAGGGAGCTGGCAGAGTTAGTCCGACAACTGCAACAACAGTTAGCTCAGTCTAACGCAAAAATCAAACAGCTAGAAACTGCAAATGCGCAATCAAAAAACGAACAGTCGTCTCTGGCTTGCGCTCGCGTTGAAGTCAGCCGCAATGAGGACATGGAAGTAGATCAAAACCGCCGTAACAAACGAAAGGCACCTTTGGTACCTCGGCCAGATACAGATGACTTAGAGCGTAATTATGAAGAGAGATTTGCAAAAATAGACCAAAGACTAGCCAAGGCGGAGGAAACTATCCAGAAATTAATACCACAGCTTAACAAAGTAACTGACACAATGGAAAAGTTTCCGACTACTTTCGAAACTGTCCTAGCTAAACTCGACACACTTACAACCAGGGTTAACGCACTAGCATCCCCTAGCAATCTGATATCTCCAACGCCAAATGCAGGCTCTTTGCCTCCCGCCCACACAGCATTCTCACGCCCAGCTGACGGTGCTTCGGCGCGTCCGTCCCCCAGCAGCATTCTCCGACCCAGCGTATTGCAACCTGCGCGAGCGGAACCTTACCCGATACGCGATGGCTAGTACACCTGTTATAGTGTGGCAATGGAACTGCAGGGAATTCCGAGCCAAGCGCAAGGCTCTGGAATATGCAGTTTTGGCCCAAACAAACAGGCCGGTAGTCATAGCACTTCAAGAGACGAATACAGAAGTAAAGCTTGCAGGGTATACATCATACAATGAGAAAGTGTCGGCTGAGTGCCGGCCGATCACAGCTACACTTGTACACCGTAATCTAACTGCAAACCAACTAGATTTGGAAATACCGGAGGTCTCTCATACATTTATACAAATCCTGCCGAACAAACGAACACAATCTCCCCTTTACATTCTAAACGTATATAGTCCACCTAAAGACAACAGCACGAAAATAGCCACACTCTTCCGTAAGGCGCATGTAGCCGCTCATAATGGAATGTTGCTGACTGTTGGAGACTTTAACGCACCCCATGCAGAATGGGGCTACTCAGTTAACAGTAGAAAGGGAACTAAATTATGTGAGACAGCCCAGGCGCTAGGGCATACCTTACTCGTCGACCCTGATAAACCTACGCGCATTGGTAACAGTGTAACCAGGGATACGTGCCCTGACCTTACCTTTGCCAGAAATATCCCCGATGCGAGATGGGAAAACCTAAATACAAACATAGGAAGCGACCACTATGTACTATGTACCACTTTCCGAGCTACGCATTGCAAAATGCGTCGCCAGGAAGTGAAGCACACGAACTGGGACGCCTTTAGATATGTCCGCTCGCAAAGGCCAGCGGAAAGTATAGTAGATTTAAGACAATGGACGGAGCGTCTGTTGCAAGACGCCGCAAACACTTCAAAAACTGTTGCCCTGGAGGACAGCAGTCCCAGTCCGGACGCTAAGCTAGTGCACATGATTGAAGCACAAGGAAGTATCCATGCTCGATGGCGTAAAAATAAGCACAACCGACGTTTAAAAATTCGGCTAACCCGGCTTGAAAAGGAAATCGAGGCTTACTCGTGGGAACTTAGCCGAGAACAGTGGCATCAGACTTGCGACCGCCTTAATGGGCAACTGGGCAACAAGAACACGTGGTTTTTACTTAGACATTTACTGGATCCTACGAGAACTAAGGCAGATTCCCACAAGAACCTACATAGGATCTCGCAATCTTTCCAAGGCACCGACGAAGAGCTCATGACCACTTTAAAAGATAAATACATAACACCTCCCAGGATATACCCACGCCAGATGGGTACTCAGGATTGGATAATCCTCGCATGGATAGCGTCTTTACCGTAGCAGAGATTAGGGCTGCTCTTAACAAAATTAACACCACCTCGGCACCGGGGGAAGATTGCATCACCAATAAGATGTTGCGCAATTTAGAAGACCAGTCAGTAGAGGCTCTTACGGACCTCTTCAACAGGTACTGGACAAAGGGCAGCGTCCCTGAGGAATGGAAGCACGCTAAAATAATTTTCATACCTAAACCGGGCAAAAGACTCGAGATGGGGAACCTCCGCCCAATCTCGCTAACGTCATGTCTCGGGATGGTAATGGAACACGTTGTCTTAAACAGGCTCCTTATGCACACCGATGCGGAAGGCACGTTTCCCCCGTCCATGATTGGGTTTCGAGCAGGTCTTTCGACTCAGGACATTATGTGGCAAATTCAACAAGACATTCTAGATACAAACCGCATAAGAGCCACGCGAACCATCCTGGGACTCGATGTGAGCGAGGTCTTCGACAATGTGTCACACGCTTCCATCCTCAATCACCTCTCACAGTTACACGTAGGCAAACGGACATACGACTACATCGCTGCCTTTCTGAGTGCGCGTACGGCTACGCTCCATTTCGTTGACAAAGTTAGCGACAAAATTACACTAGGGACGAGAGGAACACCGCAAGGCGCCGTACTTTCACCTTTTCTCTTCAACATCGTTATGAGCGGCCTCCCGCGTCTGTTAGATGATATCCCACACATACATCATTCCATATACGCCGACGACATCACCATATGGACCAATTCTGGCTCCGATGGAGATATTACAGATTCATTACAACGAGCTATCGACACGGTACAGTCTTATGTGCAGGAAAACGGCCTTACTTGTTCACCGGCTAAGTCAGAACTATTAGTTATAAGGAACAAACAAGCTTCACAGGTAAAACCAGATTCTCGAGAACCTATCCAGTTACACATTGACAACCATCCGATACCCCCGGTAGCCACGATCAGAGTTCTCGGAATGTTGATTCAGAATAATACGCAGAACACAGAAGCTATACGCCGGCTACGCGTCACGGCGCACCAGATAGGTGGGCTGGTGAGACGCATTGCCACACGTCGCAGGGGTATGAGAGAAGCCGACCTGTGCAGGATCATTCAAGCCTTTATGATAAGCAGAATCATGTACGCTTGCCCGTACTATCATCTGCGTCGTAGGGACGAACATGCACTTAATAGCATAATTAGAACAGCATACAAAGCGGCCCTTGGCTTACCAGTATGCGCTAACTCAGATCGACTACTGCAGTTAGGAATTTTTAACACACTATCTGAACTAATTGAAACCCATAAGACAGCACAAGTGACCCGCTTGTCACGCAGCCTTGTGGGACGCGTAATTCTCGACAAGCTCCACATACACCCCACTGAGGAGGTGTGCGCAACATCCCATTTATCGGCTGACATAACTAGTAGACTAGTTGTTAAACCAATAGCCAAAAACATGCTACCAGGTAGACATGATGCCCGCAGGAAGACAAGGGCACAGACCCTTGAGAAACAGTACGAGGACGATCCACAAGCAGTGTACGTGGATGCAGCTCAGCACATCAAAAACGGAGCATACGTGGCATGTATGGCCACTCCAAAGTCAACCTTCATTAACGCCATAACATTTCATGCTAGCTCCATATGCGAGGCAGAGGAAGTAGCTATCGCACTGGCCATCGCGGATCCCCACACCAAAACTATTCTAAGCGACTCAAAAAGCGCCGTTCAAAATTTCGCCAAAAATTCTGTAAGCGCACTCGCGGCACGAATTCTGCGCAACCGATCTCTTAATCACAACATCAGTCTCGTATGGGTTCCGGCTCACGCGGGTAACTCCGGAAACGAAGGGGTCGGTCGACCGTCTAGCCCGAGGCTTAACCAACCGGGAGACGGGAGATCTATCGGGAACGGACGCGCCTGTCGAGGCACCGCGCACATACGCGGAGGTAACAAACTTTTATCGCGAGCTAAGATGCACGTACCCCGCCCCTCACCCCGACCTCGACCGGGCGCAAGCCACGACACTCAGACGCCTACAAACAAAGGCCATTCTTAGCCCCTACCGACTATCGTTAATTACAAACGGAGAATTCAACCCTGCATGCCGGCACTGCGGTGACGGGACGCAGGCCACTCAAGACCATATACTGTGGGAATGCGCCAGCAATCCCCCTCCAAAGACACTCTTGCCAGCTCCCTCAGCGGAGGAATGGGACAAGCTGTTGGCCAGCCAAAGAAAAACTACGCAACTGGCCCTCGTCACGCGAGCTCAAGAGGTCGCTCCCGACTGGAGGCCACCCTAGACTCGCCCCAGCCCGAAATAATTCCTTTCATTTCGTGGCAATAAAAGTTGTTACCACCACCAATCATGTCTGGTTTTTGATAATATGATTCCTGATTGGGGTTTTGAATTAGTTGGGTCTAGCAGGTGCCTCAATAGACTCCACGTCTTAGAGAGGCTCATGCCTTTTTCCATATCGTCGCATCTGCCACACCAATTTTATTCACAAAGTTTGATCGCGTAATCATCGATCTACCTATTGTGTCTGGCAAGTCTCTATCTGAGGTTGCGATTCAACCTTTGCTTTTTTAGCCAGCGTTGCATGCTGCAGTAGTTTGCTATCAGCTGTTTCTGGAGCGTTTTCCCCTTCGAGTGTTTTCGTTGCCTCTTCAACATGTCGCTTGAGGGGTTTTGCCCATTCGTCTTAAATTGGTTCACAGGAAGGGAAAGGCGCAGTAACTGTCACACCCTTCCTGTGAACCAACCAATTTAAGACGAGATCGAATCCCGGCCTCGGCGGCAGCTTTTCGGTGGAGGCGAAAAGCAAGGCGTCCGTGTGCTGTGCGATGTCAGTGCACGTTAAAGAACCCCAGGTGGTCGAAATTTCCGGAGTCCTCCACTACGGCGTCTCTCATAGCCTGAGTTGCTTTGGGACGTTAAACCCCACAAACCAACCAACCAACCAATTTAAGACGAATGGGCAAAACCCCTCAAGCGACATGTTGAAGAGGCAACGAAAACACTCGAAGGGGAAAACGCTCCAGAAACAGCTGATAGCAAACTACTGCAGCATGCAACGCTGGCTAAAAAAGCAAAGGTTGAATCGCAACCTCAGATAGAGACTTGCCAGACACAATAGGTAGATCGATGATTACGCGATCAAACTTTGTGAATAAAATTGGTGTGGCAGATGCGACGATATGGAAAAAGGCATGAGCCTCTCTAAGACGTGGAGTCTATTGAGGCACCTGCTATGTTCGTGATTCTTTCTATGGAGTCCCTTTCTCGTATCTCTCTGAACTCCTCCCATTCCGTTACTTTCGGTTGACGCGCCCGACGTGTCCTGACCCCTTTTTGAGGACCGCGGCTAGGATGAAGCGGTCGCTGCAAAACGTCTGCTCCGAGTTATACCAATTTAGATTTGTCACGTTTTTGTGAAGGTTAGGTCTGGGGAGATACCTGCACATAAGCTAATTCCCACTCTAGTCGGACACTCAGGGTCCGTGCGCAGGGTGTCCTAGTTCATGCGCGGCCTCCCATAGTTGCCTGCCTTTAGGGTCGTGTACCGCGTATCCCTGTTCTTGGTGCCTAGCATTAAAGTCTCCCACTATTTTCAAGGGGTTGGTTCCTGCCGCTTTGATCGCCTTACAAAAAAGGGCCCTGAACCTTAACTTCTTTTGCTTCGGGGTAGTGTACAGGTTTAGACGGAATAAGCTTGTTTTCTCCTTTCGTCCCGTTAAAATTTCTAGCAGTACTGCTTCTATGTCTTTCGAATTGAATTCGTGTTCTATCGCAGCGATGTTCTTTTTAACGAGCGTGGCAGCTCTTGTTTCCCCTATCACTATGAAAGACCTGATAGCCCGAGAGCGTGGCTGGTTTACCTGTCTATTGTAAGGCTATGGCTAGCGCTGTTTCACTTATTAGAGCTAGGTATTTTTGCAGCAGCGCTCGCTTACGTTGGAACCCACGGCAGTTCCATTGCCAGATGATGGAATCGTTAGTTGCGTTTTTGGCCATTTTGAAGCTGTATAATTGTTTCCTGGGTGCTTCGCTGCCATTCTGCATGGTTAATAAGTTCTGTTCTTGGCAGTTGCAGTTCAGCTGTCATTTTGTTCCTGCCTCTGTTGCACCTGCTCCAGCCTTTGATGCGTCTGTTCTTGTCTTTGATGCAATTGGTCAAATTGTTTAGCCATCTCTTCTCTTATGAGATTAATTGATCCCATGATTTGTGCCATTAACTTTTTGACCTTAGCGTGATTGGCGTCTACCTTCTTTTTAAGTGCCGCCACCGGGTCAACGTCTCCCCCCCCCCCCCCCTTACGTTTCGTTGGGGGTGGTCTACAGGTTCCACTATCATTTTCTCGTTCTCCGGGGTCGCTAGCGACTTGTGGTTTGCCATCATCGGAGCCGGAGGGTTTGCTTTGGCTATAACATTTGGTGGTGCACTGCGGGGAGAGTGGGTCTCCGCCCGCATTTGCATTTTTTGTTTATTTTTCGTGGGTAAGCTTTGTAATCAGTTCTTTAAGCTCCCTTACTTCTTTCTCCAATCTATCTATCTTCCTATACTTCTCGTCTTTTGCCTGGGAACCCCCTTTTCCCCGTCGAAGCTTACTTCTTTACGGTCGCTGCTCGGGTTCCGCTTCATCCACCACGCATTTGTAGGGTCCCGGGATGAGGATATATCCCTGGTCCTGGAGTAGGATCGCCTTCTGGTCCTGGAGCCGGAGCATCTCCTGGTCCAGGAGCCTGAACGCCCCCTGGTGCGGGAGCTCGAGAGAGAGAGAGATAGAGAGAGAAAGAAGTGGCTGTAGGAAGAAGGAAAAGAAAATGCACGGGCCTGCTACTGGCTCTGTAGCTGAGTCACCTCTTCTGCCTGATTTATTTATAGGAAGGGAAAGGCTCGGTAACTGTCTCGCTCATTTTCTGTGGACACCGCAACCGCGCCGTAAGGGAAGGGAGGAAGATGGGAGTGAAAGTGGAAAGGGAGATAGAGGAGCCGTAGTGGAGGGCTACGGAGTAATTTCGACAGCACATGGACGCCTCTTCGTTTCGCCTCCATTGAAACGCAGCCGCCGAGGTCGGGTTCGAACCCGGGTACTCCGGCACAGTAGTAGGGCGTTAAGACGCCCTACTACTGCACCGCCCCGGCGGGCAACACCTCTTCTGCCTCGTGCAGACAGAAGAGAAAATAGAGAAGAAAGGAAGAGGGAGATGACGCGCGCCGCAACAACAGCCGTCGTCCACCACCAAAACGGTGGTGGGCGCAATGACGGCCAACATCAGATAAAAATTCTGTGGCAGGCTAGCCCCAGCCGCAGGTGGGATTCTGGTGGGATTCTCGACTTTGCCCGATGCCTCACCAGACGCTGATTCACGGAATTCCTGTGCTAAAGCCCTCGTCGCCGAAGATATTGACCTTCCTCCTTGCTCTTCTGTGCTTGTTCGTGTCGCTTGTGCCTCTGTTAGCGATGAGACCGTTCTCTTCACACCAGCCCATACTTTCCTGCGCCGCAAGTGTCTTCCATTGCCCTACGCTGTGCTCGCTATTTCCGCTGGCCTTTCCATGTTATGGGTTTCTAACCCATTTAACTCCCCTACTGCTTTGCGCCATGGTGAATGCCTCGGCAGTATCCAGCCAATCGCATCTCTTCTGATCTCCGAGGAACCTGAGGACACGTCGCACTCTGCCGTGACTGCGCTCAGCCCTCCTTCACCTGTGCCCGCTCCTCCCTCTACAGACTTGCTCCTCCGCTCCATCGACGCCCCCTCCAGAGCAGCGCACTCAGCTTTTGAGCCTACTGCATCACTTTCGCTCCTCCTTCGACTCTCATCAAAGTTGTTTGGGTCAAACTGCTACAGTCACTCATCGCATCGACACCGGCACCCATGCACCACTACGACAGCGCCCCTATCGTGTGTCTGCAACCGAACGCCAGGCTATCGAAGAGCACGTCGACCTAATGATTCAGCCCTCAAGCAGCCTTTGGGCGTTACCTGTTTTCCTCGTAAAAAAGAAAGATGGTTCTATCCGCTTCTGTGTCGATTATCGCCGCCTGAATAAGATTACGCGAAAGGACGGCGACCCTCTACCACGCATCGACGACTCTCTCGATTGTTTGCAAGGCGCCGAGCCCCTCCGGGGTGGTGCAGTGGTAAGACGCCCGACTACTGTGCCGGAGTACCTGGTTTCGAACCCGACCTCGGCGGCTGCGTTTCGATGGAGGCGAAACGAAGAGGCGTCGTATGCTGTGCGATGTCAGCGCTCGTTAAAGATCCCCAGGTGGTCGAAATTACTCCGTAGCCCTCCACTACGGCTCCTCTTTCTCTCTTTCCACTTTCACTCCCACCTTCCTCCCTTCCCTTACGGCGCGGTTGCGGTGTCCACAGAAAACAAGTGAGACATTTACCACGCCTTTCCCTTCCTATAAATAAATCAGTTTTGCAACGCGCCGAGTTCTTTTCTTCCCTAGATTTACGTTCCGGCTACTGGCAAGTTCCTCTGGAAGCGGCCGATCGCCCCAAAACTGCCTTTGTAACTCCCGACGGCTTGTACGAATTTACAGTTATGCCGTTTGGCCTTTGTAATGCTCCGGCAACATTTGAGCGGATGATGGACACTATTTTGCATGGCCTAAAGTGGAAGACGTGCCTCTGCTACCTCGACGACATTGTCGTCTTTTCTCCTGACTTTTCACACACCTCTACCGTCTGAAGCACGTTTTGACCTGCTTATCTGATGCCGGACTGTAGCTGAATTTGAAAAAAAAAATAATTTGCCGCCCGCCAGCTCACTATTCTTGGCCACGTTGTCTCCAAAATAGGTGTATCTCCAGATCTTGCCAAACTTCGTGCCGTATCAGCCTTTCCCAAACCGACTTCCATCAGAGATCTACCTAGCTTCCTCGGGCTGTGCTCTTACTTTCGCCGCTTTATTAGGAATTTTGCTTCAATTGCTGCTCCCTTGACAGACCTTCTGTCCGGCAGTTCCGACCTTTCGTCGTGGGCGCCAACGTGCGACGATGCCTTCAATACTTTACGCCGGATGCTCATGGCACCACCTGTCCTACGTCACTTCGATCCCACAGCGCCTACTGAGGTCCACACAGACGTCAGTGGTATTGGTCTCGGCGCTGTGCTCGCTCAGCGCAAATCAGGTTATACTGAATACGTGGTTGCCTATGCTAGCCCTACACCCACGAAGGCTGAGTCCAATTACTCTGTCAGTGAAAAAGAGTGCTTAGCGATTATTTGGGCTCTTACTAAATTCCGCCCTTAGCTCTATGGCCGCCCTTTTGACGTAGTGACGGACCGCCATGCGCTTTGCTGGCTCTCCTCACTGAAAGACTCGTCCGGCAGACTGGGAAGATGGGCTCTTCGCCTTCAGGAATATGATGTCCGCGTTGTTTACCGCTCCGGCTGCAAGCATCACGACGCCGATGCACTTTCCCGCTGCCCCCTTACAGCTGAGGTCGCGAGCCTTTCCTCTTCCGATGATTCCCCGCCTCTGTTTCACATCGATGCCATGCCGTCAGCGCAGCGACAAGATACTTGTATAAATTCTCTCCTAGAGTTTATCTCCAATCCCACAGCTGCTTCCCCCATCGCTTGCTCTCCGCCGCCATGCTTCCCGCTTCGCCATTCGTGATAACCTCCTCTACCGCCGCTACTGCGCAGATGGCCGCAAGTGGTTGCTAGTTATTCCCCGGCAGCTACGTTCGAAAATATGTGACTATTTCCACGCTGATCCACAATCTGGTCACGCGGGTGTCTTCAAGACATACACTCGTCTCCGGCTGTGTTACTACTGACGGGGCATGTACACCTTCGTACTCAAGTACGTTCGCTCATGCCTCACCTGTCAACGTCGCAAGCCATCTCCTCAACGTTCCGCTGGAGAGTTGCTACCGTTATCCAACCCACCCCGCCCTTTCGACTACGTCAGCATTGATTTGTATGGGCCGCTTTCCTACACAGCAGCAGGCAACCGCTGGGCTATTGTAGCCGTTGATCATCTGAGGAGGTATGCAGAAACCGCCGCACTTCCATCTGCCACAGCGTCAGAAGTAGCTTTCTTCATTTTGCAGCGATTTGTTCTTCGCCACGGCGCACCTCGAGAGCTGCTCAGCGACAGAGGACGCGTTTTCTTGAGTGACGTTGTGAAAGCCTTGCTCACCAAGTGTAACATTAATCACAGAACAACCTCTGCCTATCATCCCCAGAATAATGGCCTCACAGAGCGCTTCAATTGTACCCTTGGCGACATGCTCTACGTCTCCTCCAACCACTCAAATTGGGACTTCGTCCTTCCGTATGTCACTTACGCTTACAAGACCGCAACGCAGTCTACTACTGGCTTCTATCCTTTTTTTCTCCTCTACGACCGTCACCCCTCTGCTACAATCGACACCATACTCCCGTATCAGCCAAGACATATCAGAGTATACTCCTGCGTCTCAAGCAGCCCAGTATGCTGAAGACTGTCGACAAATTGCCCGTTCATTCACGGCTAACACCCAGTACCGCCATAAGTCCAACCATGATAGCCAACACTCTACACCGGACTTCTCGTCTGGCGCTCTTGTGCGGCTGTGAATACCTTCCAATGCTCCTGGACTGTCTTCAAAATTTCTTGCTAAGTACCATGGCCCATACCGAGTTCTGGAGCGCACCTCTCCGGTTAATTATGTGGTGGAACCTCTTACGCCGTCTCATGATCTACGCCGGCGCGGACGCGAGACTGTTCACGTCCAGCGCCTTAAACCCTATTACGACCCTGCCGTCTTGCTCACGCCGTAAGTCGCCAGGATGTCTCCTCTTCGTCCCGCGGGTAATTGTGAAGAGGAAGAAGTACACGAGGAACATTCTAGGCAGTGGCATCGTGATCGCTGTGCGTGTTCGACCTGACGGTGTTTGCTGTTGCTGTGCTCGCCGCTGATCTGCCCAGTCCTGCCGATCGAGTCCGGCTGATCTGATCAATAAACCCCCATCTTACACTGTGAACACCTGAACTGCGCCGTAAGGGAAGGGAGGAAGGTGGAACTGAAAGTGGAAAGAGAGAAAGAGGAGCCATAATGGAGGGCTATGGAATAATTTCGACTACCTGGAGATCTTTAAGTTTGTGTCTTTTGTGGCTATAGGAAGAAGAAAAAGAAAATGCACGGGCCTGCTACTGTCTCTGTAGCTGGGCCACTGATTTATTGATTTATTTATAGGAAGGGAAAGGCGCGGTAACTGTCTCACTTGTTTTCTGTGGACACCGCAACCGCGCCGTAAGGGAAGGGAGGAAGGTGGGAGTGAAATCGGAAAGAGAGAAAGAGGAGCCGTAGTGGAGGGCTACGGAGTAATTTCGACCACCTGGGGATCTTTAACGTGCGCTGACATCGCACAGCACACGACGCCTCTTCGTTTCGCCTCCATCGAAACGCAGCCGCCGAGGTCGGGTTCGAACCCGGGTACTCCGGCACAGTAGTCGGGTGTCTTACCACTGCACCACCCCGGCGGGGCTAGCTGGGCCACCTCCGCTGCCTCGTGTAGACAGAAGAGAGAAAGTAGAGAAGAAAGAAGAGGGAGAGAAAGACGCGCGCCGCAACAACAGCCGTCGTCCACCACCGAAGCGGTGGCAATGACGGTCCACAACAGATAAAACACAAAAATTTGGTGGCAGGCAAGCCCCCGAGTAAATGCGACAAATACTGCGCCTTTCCCTTCTTGTGAAGCAATTATTTATTTAAGCCTCCGCTGCAAGCGGTGGTGACCTACCTGTCCCAGCCCCGCTGACATCGCACAGCACACGGACGCCACTTCGTTTCGCCTCCATCGAAACGCAGCCGCCGAGGTCGGATTCGACCCTGGGCAGTCCGGACCAAAAGAAAAGCAGTTCTTCGAGCTTCGGCAGCAAACAAGAAAAAGAAAGAAGGTTGGTTGGTTGGTTGGTTTGTGGGGTTTAACGTCCCAAAGCGACTAAGGCTATGAGAGACGCCGTAGTGGAGGACTCCGGAAATTTCGACCACCTGGGGTTCTTTAACGTGCACTGACATCGCACAGCACACGGACGCCACTCCGTTTCGCCTCCATCGAAACGCAGCCACCGAGGTCGGGTTCGAACCCGGGTACTCCGGCACAGTAGTCGGGTGTCTTACCACTGCACCACCCCGGCGGGGCAAAAAAGAAAGAAGAATTAGCGCAGTTAAAAGAAAACCTCGAAAAGAACTCGGTAGATGATTTGGAGCGGCGTGGAGCTTGCAGAAAAAGTCGGAGTAATTTCGACCACCTAGGGATCTTTAACGTGCGCTGATCTTTAACGTTGTTGTTGTTTGTGGCTGTAGGAAGAAGGAAACGCAGCCGCCGAGGTCGGGTTCGAACCCGGGTAGCGACGTTGCTGATTTAACTGATTTATTGATAGGAAGGGAAAGGCGTGGTAACTGTCTCACTTGTTTTTCTGTGGACACCCCAACCGCGCTGTAAGGGAAGGGAGGAAGATGGGAGTGAAAGTGGAAAGAGAGGAAGAGGAGCCGTAGTGGAGGCGACGTTGCTGTTGTGGCTGTAGGAAGAAGGAAAAGAAGAGAGAGAAAGAGAGAGATAGTAAACTTTAATTGTTTAACGCTATTCCGTTAAACAATTAAAGTTTACTCTCTCTCTCTTTCTCTCTCTTCTTTTCCTTCTTCCTACAGCCACAACCTCGCGCGGCCACAACCTCGCGCGGCCCCCCGCGGCGGCTGCGTTTCGATGGGGGCGAAACGAAGTGGCGTCCGTGTGCTGTGCGATGTCAGCGCACGTTAAAGATCCCCAGGTGGTCGAAATTACTCCGTAGCCCTCCACTACGGCTCCTCTTTCTCTCTTTCCACTTTCACTCCCACCTTCCTCCCTTCCCTTACGGCGCGGTTCGGGTGTCCACAGAGCAAGTGTGACAGTTACTGCGCCTTTCCCTTCCTGTGAACCAAATTAACTTAACTTAACTCGCGCGGCCCCGCCGGTGTGGTGCAGTGGTAAGACGCCCGACTACTGTGCCGGAGTACCCGGGTTCGAACCCGACCTCGGTGGCTGCGTTTCGATGGAGGCGAAACAATGAGGTGTCCGTGTGCTGTGCGATGTCAGCGCACATTAAAGATCCCCAGGTGGTCGAAATTACTCCGTAGCCCTGCACTACGGCTCCTTTTTCTCGCTTTACACTTTCACTCACACCTTCCTCCCTTCCCTTACGGCGCGGTTCAGGTGTCCACAGAAAACAAGTGAGACAGTTACTGCGCCTTTCCCTTTCTGTGAACCAATTATTATTATTATTATTAGCAAGGAAAAAGGCCAAGCTGCTCTGATAGAGTCTCTCTCTGCAGTTATGCTTACTATCAATACACGTGCAATAATTATATATATACGTGGATTGTGATGTTTATATATAAATAAGAATGTGTGCAACGGTATTCGTTGTATCACTGCTGAATTAATCTATGTCTAAATGCTCATTCTCCCTCAAACAAAACAATAGGTTGTGCTGTAAAGTCAAATATTTGCCAAAGAGGAAGCAGTGGTGTTATTTGTATTGCTGTCGATTCTTCCAATTTTTATCAACGTTGAGGAAATCAAGTTCTTGTTGTTTGCTGCACTTCATCTGCACATTACTGTTGTTGAGAATTACTGCACTTTGCTCATTTTTCTTTAGTTGTGTTATCAGTTGAATTTCATTCCAATGACCTCTACAAGCAATAAAATTGTGTCGTTACTTGTTTTGTTTTCTGTGTGTGTGTGTGTGTGTGTGTGTGTGTGTGCGGGGGGGATTTCTCAAGGCCATTGTGCGAATAAAATCGCAACAACCTGTGATAACTTGCTATAATTTTTTTTAGAGAGAGGCACTCTTGTTTGTTCAGTTCTTTCATTTTGCTGTGCTTATGTCCATTCCCGCTGAATTCTTTCTCAGTTGATTCGCTAATTAACTCCACCCATCCTACATTCTTGTATAAGATAAGCAACAAAACTTTTTTTTTAATGCTAACGGATCGTTATTCTGCGTCAGACCTCAAAAACAGGACACTAAGAACAGACGTTCTGATTAGACAACGACGTAGGCCGTTTGCTGGCATTGAATCTTCGTCTAATCAGTACTGGAATACCTGCTACAAAACAGAAGCCAGTGGGCAAAGCAACGAACAGCGTTGGTGAGCAAGTCGACGGCGTTGTCAGATTTGTTTCATGGCATGATTGGGGGAATTTCGCAGCACATAAACGCGCTCTCTCAGGTAACACTTAGCTTCGAAGCCACAACTTCCGTAATTTAGTTCTAATTTTACTGCAGCCATTTTAGAGCGCAACCGCAGTTCGCTAAAATTATGTGTGCGCTAGCCGCTCCATGCTTCCGCGCCGCGTGTAGCAGACGACGCGCCCGGGAAGGAGCAAGACTAAAACCCCTCAATAAACTAAAAGTAGCGCCAACATGTGAAGTTTGCCGCCCGCCTCCTCTCCGGCGCTCTCCTTCGTCGTTCGACACTCTCATTGGCCGAGCGCTATCACGTGCTTGCGCGCGCTTATTGTTTTGCTGGGCGCGCAGCTTCCTCCTTTCCAGCGGTGCGGGCGGAGCGCGCGCGGCACATATCGCCGTGTGTTTTGCTGCCACGCGGACTGCAGCTAAATTGTTCTCCTCTGCCGGCTAGTTAATTTTTTTTTCAAGCATGTTGCGTACTTTGGCCGGCGGCTGATAGAAGCAAGGAGGTGAAGGCGAGTACAACCAACGCAGACATCTCGTACGAATGGTGTCACACACTGACAGTTGAAAGCGGAACCGTATCAGCGCAAAATATTAAAAAAAAGCTGCTACCACGCTTCCCAAGTTTAACTGTAGCTTACAATTCAGTCAAACCTGCAAAGAAACCACATGGGCTGCAGCTTCCGCCGCCTAGTTAAAAATTTTTCAAGCATGTTGCGCACTTTTATCAACGGCTGATGGACTCAAGGAGGTGAAGGCGAGTTAAACCGACGCCGAAATTGTGTACGTATGGTGACACACCATGACAGCTGAAAACGGCACCGTCTCAGCACAAAATATTAAAAAAAAGACATAACTGCTACCACTCTTCCCAAGTTTACCGATAGCTCACAAGTCAGTCAAAGGTGCAAAGACACCACACAGACTGCAGCTTCCGCCGCCTAGTTAATTCTGATCTGCAGCTGAAGTTGAAAATACATGGAAGACAACTGCTGCCACACTTCTTAAGTTTACCGGCAGCTCGCAATCCAGTCAATGCTGCAAAGGAACCATACACAGACTGTTGCTAAATTGTTCCTGTCCGCCACCTAGTTACAATTTTCTTAAAGCATGCCGATGAGTTTGGCCAAGGGTAACGAACTACGTTCACACCGAGATGACGGCGAGTGGAACCAACGCCGAAATCGCGTACATGTGGTGTAAGACACAGCTGAAACTATTTTGGCGGGAAATTCCTGTCAACATTCGGTAATTATGTTTCAACAGTGAGCGATATTTTAACCTGAACACAATGCGACAAAATGCAAGCTGAAATGCTCTGGTGAGACCCGGCGCCAGCTCTTTTACCGGCGCGTGCGCCCGCCGCGCGCACTGATTGAGACGCCCGTGACCAGCGCCTGCTCCGGAGAGCGCGCGCTAGTCGCGCACCCGTTGGTGGAGCCACGGTCGAAATGCGAGAGGAGGAGCGGCGCCGCCGGAGGAGAAGAGAGGAGATGGCGCTACTTTTAGTTTATTGAAGGGTTTTAAGCAAGACTCGATCGCAGCGCCGCTAGTTCTCGCGACCGCCACTTGGGACACGCTTCTCCGCTGGGAGGTATGGGGAGCTGTGAAACTGAGTTTGTTCTAGTAACGTTGCTCCGGAGACAGTAGTCGGGCGTCTTATCACTGCACCACCTCTGCAGGGCAAGGAATTAACGTAATCGTGGGTAATTTTTTGTGAGATAATCTTAGCATCCTTTTGTTGCTGTTCGTTTTGCTGCTATAAAATGTTTTCTTTTTTCGCTCTTTATTGTGATATTATTCTAAGTAATATTTTTTTTTGTATAGAATGCTTTTGTTGGAAATTTTGATGTTTCACTAACCAATGCCACGGCGACTGAGGCAGCGTGAAATAAAAAAAAGATTGAGAGAACTGTGGAATCTACACTGCAGAAATGCGAAAGCTGGAGTTTTGGTGCTGCATATGGTGCATTACGTTTGCTCTCATCATTATTATCAACTAAATGCACCGCCATTATCACTGCTACTGTCGTACAGCTGTATAACGTCACAACACCTGTGGCGCTCCTGGCGGAGAGAGCGGGAGTTAGGCCGCCCTTCATGCGCACCGCCGTCTCTCACGGACGGCGCGAGTTGGTCGCCCAGCTTTGAGGCGTGACGTCACACAGAGGTCATGCGAAAGGTCATTTCATGTGCACCGCCGTCGCACCGCAAAGGCTTGAAAGTGATAGTTTTGCTTTCGCAATAAAAATAGTCTCAGATGTTTCTTAAGAGGAGAATGGCGAAGTCCTACTCTTCCTATCCTTTAATTTGCCTCCCATTGTTAGCCTCTTGTCGGTATTCGTCGCAGTGCTACATGCAATTATAATTATTTTACAGGAAAGGAAAGACGCCGTATCTATCATACTTTCTCCGGCAAGTGCGAGTTGGGACGATACACCATCGCTCCTGTCGCGTGGCGTTCCTTGGCGCGCGTTCTAGTGTGGCATTGCAAATGGCAGGGACGCATCCCGCCTAGGCCAATCAGAACGCCGCAAAAGCGGGACACACTTTGTCCACGACAGCATGAGCCATTGAAGGCTTTCGCCTTAATAAACATTAATGTCCGTCATAAAGAACAACGTGCAAGAGTCTAAAACAATGCTTTGATGGACCGAAACAGAATAAACATTGCATGCAAGTAGTTGTTGTTGTTGTTGTAGTGGTTATTTATTGTATGTACAAAAGGAAAGAAAAGATGTTTGCCAGCCCCGGTATCTGCTATCTTATATCTGAAGCACCTGAACTGGGGCGGCGGAAATAAAGGGATAGCGAGGAGAAGGTAGAGGAAATCAAAGAGGTGAGTGATAGGGAGAAAGAAAAGAGTAGGTAAAAATAAAAGAAATATATACACTATGGTACAGTATACAGTAGTTTGCTTGAGGCCCACCCGCAAATGTCTTAGGTCCCTGAGTACTCGGCACATCGGGCGGGCCTCCGCAATAGCTCCACGTGCAGGCAACTTATTAGAAACGTGTTTTGAAATACGACGTTCGCCACTGAGACGATGTTACTGGTTGAATCGACACCAATTAAAGGGCTGAGGCTCTAAGGGAGCACTTCAGGCGAGGGTGAAAGGAAGTACCTTTGCAGGCTGCGAGGTTCGAAACTGGGTTTGGGCCCACTGCGGAGGAGGGGCGCGCAGCGGGGTTTACGGAGCTTCTCCCAAACGCGCACCCCTGGAAAAGCCGAGCGCCAGGCCGGGGGACGCTTGTACCCATTTTTACCGGTGGGTGTCCGGCGGTGGGTTTCGAACTAACCACCTCCCGGCTGAGGCTCTAAGGGAGCACTTTAGGCGAGGGTCAAAGGAAGTACCTTTTGAAAGACAAACAGAACCACCTTTGCAGGCTGCGAGGTTCGAAACTGGGTTTGGGCCCACTGCGGAGGAGGGGCGCGCAGCGGGGTTTACGGAGCTTCTCCCAAACGCACACCCCTGGAAAAGCCGAGCGCCAGGCCGGGGGACGCTTGTACCCATTTTTACCGGTGGGTGTCCGGCGGTGGGTTTCAAACTAACCACCTCCCGCAGCCGAGACGGGCGCTCTAACCACTGCGTTCTTTGAATGCCCAGTTGCGCTGGTCGTGTGGCGCTTAGTGAGAAGAATGCTCTCCGTGCATGGTGGCCCCGGCGTCAGGCCAACACGCGGATGTTTTGCGCGGCTAGTAGTCGCCTGTGTATATTTTGAACTGTGGAAAAGGCGTTGCCTTGCTGAAGCCCGTAGACAACCAGCCGGGGCCATGTACCCAGCGCTGCAGCTACTGCGTCTTCTGCTGTGGAAGTATCTCTCTGATCAACTGGACAGAGATGGAGAGGCGCGGTTTCTGCAGCGCTGGCACATCCGTTTCTTCGTCGTTTGGGAAGGCAGGCTTGTTATGCCAGCTTTGCCATACTAACCCCTTCCCCCCCCCCCTTTGTTACGTACCTTGAATCATAAGGAAGTGTATTGCCATATAAGATTTAATCATGTGTCATTATGTTTCCCATTGTAATTCCTTTTGAGCTTGTGTTTTGTAGGTACTGATGAACACGGAATAACTAATTATATGTGATTGTTGCTTGTATCGGACCATTTGTTGTCCTCCCATGTATGTACTACAGTGCGAGTGTGTGTATATACAAGTACCTATGTGTGTGGAAGACAATAAATTCCCTCTACTCATTGTCTTCGGCGGGCGCTCCTTCGATAATCGGCTGCCCGGATCCCGCCTGCTGTCATTGCCGGTGGTCCTGCTGCCCCTGAGTCCGAGGCCGGGCTATCTGCCTGGCATATTGGTCCCGGATAGATAGACCAACCACCACCAAGTACGAGGCATTCCAAGGCTTAGTGCTTCATTTTCGAGTTGCCGGAGCCAGCTCCGGCAGACGACTTGATTAATGCGTTTGAGAAGGTCGTTGGTGTCGGGGGGCGGCAGTATTTGCAGCACCTCGGCGGAGCTAACTTCCTCACTGATGTGTCGTCAATGGAGCAAGTGACGAAAGTTGTAGCCGCCGGAGCTCTGCCCGTCGGAAGTCACCATGTGCCGTTGTTGCAGCTCGCTACGCGAGTGGTTTTTGTCATCGTTTTTAGGCGGCCGCCGTGCGTCGGAAACGATGTCGTAGCTGCAGCTCTGGCGCCATATGGCAAAGTGCGCGCAATCACGGCGCCCGTGTTCAAGGGAAAGAGCGACGTCCGCAATGGGTGGCGACTTGTGAAGTTGGACATGGCACGAGCACCTCCGAACTTCCTCTCCGTCGCGGGCCACGGCGTCATGCTGGGATATCGCAGTAGTCTAGGTGGTGTTGCATGAAACGGGTCTGTTTGCGGGGCGGACAGGAAGGCCACATGAGCGCTGCTTGCCGGGCGACCAAGTGTGGGCGATGCTCCACCTACGGACATGAGACGGAGGCCTGCAACGCCCCATGCAAGCGTTGCGGAGGCCAACATGTAACATCGGACTGTGTACTGCCACTGTCGTACGCGCGAACGCTGTTGCTTCCACTGCGCGTTCCAAGGTCCCTTCAATCCAGAGCCACCTCGCTGTTCAAACGCGCCTGGCGTCCAGCAACAGATTTCCTCAGTCCCTTCCATCACGGAAAATGAGGAAATGTCGACGGACGCCTCATCAGCGGAGACCGCCTAAGAACTACCAAGTAAGGGTGAGATCCTCATTAACCGACGGATCAAACACATCAGACTTTCAGTCCCCTCTGTCCGAGCAGCTGAGCATGGAGGAGTCATTCTCAGATGAGCCCAGTTCAAATCAGAACAGCAGGAAAGAGGTGATCGTGGAGTCGTGTACTACATCTGAATCAGACATCTTACACGGGACCATTAAAGAACGCCAACGCTGTGCGGACATAGCGGGTGCCACCGCTCCAATCAGGCACATTCCGGTGGTCCCAATTCTACAAATCGAGTGTTCCGCTCTACGAGCGACCACCCGGAAGAAACTGCACGCAGATGAAGGTGATGACAGTAAGCGACAACATTCTTCGGATGGCAGCGCAACTGCGATGGCATTGGCTGCACCAAAGAAGAAGCCTAAAAAAGCTGCGTACGAGGGTGTCTCCATGGGGACCTCAGAAAACAAGTAGGCATCATGGCGTACTTCCTGAAGAAAGCGGGCCGTAGCGGACCCCTTCCTTCTAACCCCTTCCTCTGGTGTGGGGCGTGTAGCGCGGAGTTTCTGCGTGGCGATGGCGGCGTTTAAGTGCGGCGTTGCAACGCGGTGCTTCGGTGCGGCCTACCAGCGCGGATTTCCGGTTTGGTGTCGCGGCTCAGAGTTGCCATGACGTCGTGCCCTCCAAGACCTAATCGGGCCCCTTCAAAGCGTAGAATTTGCCGCAATGTGTCCTTGCTCAGTTGACGTGCCACCGGCAGCCAGGAATCCGGAACGGACAATGGATGCCCCACCAAACTTCTCCACCGCGGCATGGTTCAGACCCACCCACGAAATTCCGCAGAACTGTGTCGTGAGTTCGCTACCATCTTTTTTGTGGTGTCGTTTAATTTATGCTGATTGGTTAGTTTTTTCTTTTCTTTTCATGATGGCTTAGATTTGGTTTCTTTCCTTTAACATGCAAGGCTTCCGTAGTCCCAATAAGCAACGGGAAGTACTACAGCTTGCCCGTTTGCATCACATTGACATTTTTGCAGGAATGTAATTTTCGCGCCCCTGCAGACATAATTTCTTTTCGGTCTCGCTTTTCTGTTGATGCCTTCATTTAACTGACAGACTCTTGGTGTTGCGGTGTGGGTGTGAGTTTCCTTAACCGCGCGTTTAGAGCGAGTGCTCATTGTACATTTGTGATTGATGGCCGTGTCATAGCAGTGGACATTTTCCTTGATCGCCGGAGGACTCGTTTTGCCAACTTCTATGCGCCGGTCACTAGCAAGTTTGACGAACGATTTCTTCCGGTCCATTAGGTCACATTTCCTAGACGATGCACCTTTGTGCTCTTGGGTGATTTCAATTGCGGGTTGGAGTCCTCCCGCGACGTCAGGGGGCCTGGACAGGGCGCGTCAAATTACAATGCCAAAAAAGTAAGCAAGCTTGTTCAGTCATTGCACCTGCAAGACGCCTGGGTCATTTTACGCGGTGACCAATTCATTGCAACACGTGTTAGGGGCCAAAGTGCGACCCGTCTCGACTGGGTGTAAATCGCCTCCGCTCTGACACCATCCCTTCTCAGGTATGATGTGCTGCCATGTTCTGCAGGTTGTCGCAATATGAGCGATCTTTTGCCTGTCCTTGTGGCGCTGCAAGCAGCGCCTGGCCGCTCCAACATACCCCTGATGTGGCGGATGGACGCATCAGTACTGTACGATGAAGAGCGTCAGAGAAAAATCCGCGCAAACCTAAATTGTGCAATTGCGGATATGACTTCAGTGACGCCTGTGGTGTTGAATGAATTGATACACTGCCGAGAGATCCTTGCTCGCGCGGGAAAAGAAGCGCGTTCGCATCACTGTTGCGCTAAATGAAATTCTCCGGCGCATGCGCATAGCTCGCGATGGAGGCCAGCTTACTTTCTCTATGCGCGAGTACCTCGACACGCTCCGCTTTCAGTGCCGCCGAATCTTGAAGAATGGTTCGCACGCGTCATTCACCGCATGATCGTACAATGTTTCGCTAGAAGGTAGTGCCGATCTCGGACACGCGAGAGCTCTAAGTCAACGCAGCGACCGTCGCACTCGTGTAGAACCTGTCGCTCGTAAGGACGGCTCCACGTCCTCCGATCCTTCCGAGATAGCTGAAGCACTTTCAGCACGCATTCTGCACGCCTTTTTACATCCCAAGGTCTTGACCAATGCGAATACTACGAGGAAGCTGTAGGGTTTTTCTGTGGGCCCCTTCCTCAGCTTCCTGCTGACTCGAATAGGGAACTTTGCTCGCCAGCAACTTTTGAGGAGGTTCGGAGTGCACTAAGCGCCATGAACAGTTCCAGTTCGCCAGGCCCAGATGGCCTGCTGACGGGTTTCCACAAAACTTTTTACATCCTCGGCCCTCTCTTGCTCTAGGTAGTAAATACCTTCCTGGAAAGCGGGCCTAAACCACCCTCATTTAGCTCGGGACGCATTGTGTTGCTCCCAAAGGAGAGTATGACCGCAGCGAGTCCATCGTGGCGACCAATAACCCTCCTCAACACTGACTACAAGCTGGTGGCCATGAATCTTGTTCGGAAGCTACGGTTCCATTTGCAGGACCTGATAAGCCTGTACCAGTTGTGCTCGGTTCCTGGACGGTCCGTGTTTGCTGCACTAACTCTAACGAGAGATATGTTCTCTTACGCATGCGCTAAAGGCCTAGTGGGAGTCTTCGTCGCTCTAGATCAGGCCAAAGCCTTCGATAGCATTGAGCACAGCTATTTGCTTGCTGTGCTGCGCTCATTTGGCCTGTGCGAAGAATTTATCCGCCTTGTAGGCTCACTCTATGCGGTTCTTACTAGTGAGCTTCTAAATGGTGGCGTTGCAGGCAGATTTTCTGTTTCACGGGGAATTCGGCAGGGATGCCCCTATCGCCGGGCCTCTTCATTTTTGCACTCGATCCGCTTCTACGTACAGTTGCAAGTGACAGGCGCATTCGCGGTTTTCCTCTTGCTGGACAAGAAACAGTGGTCATCTCTGCATACGCGGATGACATTTCCCTTTTCTTGCGGGATGCTGATAGCTTCCGCATTTTCTTAGGAGTGTTTTTTGAGTACGCGGGCATGTCCGGGGCACAGCTCAACACAAGTAAAAGTCACGCTCTTTTATTTGGATCATTTTCGGGTTCATTTCCAGCCGAGGTCCTCTTTGTGGACGCGGTCCGCGTACTTGGAGTACTATTTGAACCAAGCGGAGTATCGGCTCGCACATAAGACGAAGCAGTTTCACGCACGACCCGAATGCTCGCTGATGCCGCATGCTTCGAGCTGTCGCTCAACTTCAGGGTCGCGTTAGTAAAATCTCGGGTTTGCGTATTCACATTTTATGTGGAGTGACTGGCCGTTTTGCCGTGCCGTACGGCTGGCCGTCTCGCGTCTTTGATGGACGCGTTCGTGTGGGATGGTGGGACAGCTCTCGTCGTGCGCCACCTCCTGCACCCACCGACTAGCAGAGGAGGGCTCAGGCAGCCTTGCATCAACACAGTGGCTCGAGCCCTCATGGCTAAGTTAGTTACGACATTGCTAGATATTGATGGTACCCAGAGCGATCGCTCTTACTCTACTGGATGAGCACAGCCAGTCAAGCTTTCACCGCGGATCGACATAGTGGCCCGCAAGCTGAAAGGTCACACCCGTTCTATCGCGTTGCAGCAGGTTTCAGGCAGACCCTAAACGCCGACCTACCCGAGGTGAACATAGATGCGGTTCCACCGACGGTAGTTAGTGAGATGGTCGCCAGCTTGCGACTCAGCCCTGACGATCAGCGGCGCACCTCAAATAATAGATGGAGGCCTTGGCCAGTCAGCCGCCTGCCCCACGAGGTCAGAAACTTTGAATGGCGACGGCGTTGGGGAGTTCTGCCCTCGCGTCAGCGCCTAGCTTCATGGGGCGTCGTGCCTAACGACAGCTGTCCCAACTGCGGCGCGTTGAAACCAACACTTGCTCAGTGGCGCGAATCATGTGGCGCCTCGTGAGACGCATGTTTTCTGTACACTACGGGCCAAGCTTTCGTCGCCTGCGCGGAGTGTTTGCGCGCTGGTTGTGTGCTGTGTCTAGTTTACCTTGTGACGTCGCCGCTGCCTGGCGTTGTTGTGGCTGTAGGAAGAAGGAAAAGAAAATGCACGGCCCTGCGACTGTCTCTGTAGCTGAACCACCTCCTCTGCCTTGTGCAGACAGACGAGAAAATAGAGAAGAAAAGGAAGACGGAGAAAAAGACTGATTAAAAAAAAAAATAAAACGCGTGCCGCAACAACAGCCGTCGTCCACCACCGAAGTGGTGGACGACGGCTGTACCCGCCACCCGCATTGTACCCGCCACCACCGAAGTGGTGGCGGGTACAATGACGGCCTCATATAAAAATTCGGTGGCAGGCTAGCTTCCGCCGCAAGCTATGGTGACCTACCTGACGGAAACAGGTAGGCAATCGGCGCACGCAATGTATCCAGCGCTTCGAAATCTCCGTCTCCTCCTCAGGAAGTACCTGTCCGAGCGTCTGGAAACAGATGGGGAGGCGCGATTCCTGCAGCGCTGGCATACACGTTTCTTTGTTGTTCGTCCGGATGGTCTCGCCATGCCGGCACTGCTTTATTGAGTGGTATAAAGTGTCGTGTGGTGCTTCTGAGTGTACCCCACCCTTTTCCCCCCTTTTTTTGGGATGGATGTTGAGGTCTTAACGCGTGCATGTTGTGTGCTTTCTAGCTTGGAATTAGTGCAATGGTCGTTGAGCAGGACGGACCTGCAGCTTGTATATCATTGTTTGATCTAATGCTGGACAGAGGGTATATTATATTGTGTTTATATGAGCATATATATGAGTATATGAGTTGCAATAAACTTCTGTTCAGTGTTTTGTTCCACTGGCGCTCAGAATTAAGCTATTTTTATCAGAATTATACTCGGGGACAACTTTCTGTGGCAATGGAGCCAAAGCTACGGTGGTTGGGCTTTCTTAACTGTGTTACTACGCCATGTAGTTCCGACTACCTGGAGCCAATGCTTGTTCAGCTTTAACTATTTCCTTTGCTCCCACTAAGCATCAACATGCTCTCTTACGCTGCTGATGGCTTATGAAGAGAAAGTCGCGACCACGGAGTAAGATAAAACAGGTGCGCTGACTCTGGCGCGCGGCAATGTATTCGGCGTTGGCCAGTCTTGCTACACCAACGACGAGCCAGGGTCCGGCGCTCAGCTTTGCACTACTCTCTCCATCCGCTCCCCTTTCCTCGTCGAAGCGGCATTGGTAACGCTTTCCTCAATCCCAATCCTCTTTGTAGAAAGACAAATATGCTCGCCACCTGTCGACAGTGTTGCGAAACGAAATGCCCTCGAGCTCGACCCAGGCGACGTTGAGGACGCCAGACTCCGACAGGAAGTCTAGCAGGCCTAACCCACTTCTTCCCTTCTAGGCCTCAGGTCATCCTCATGAATAAAGGTTTATGAATGAATGTAGGAGGCATAGCTTTGCGCGTCGTCTGCTACCCGAAAAACGCACAACTGGAATCGTGGTCATCACCAACCTGTATCATTTTTAAATGAAACTTTAAGATAAAGCTCAGCCAGTGTTTTTGTTTTGTCGTCTGCGTATTCCTTTGAGAATGAGTCGACAGGGGCATGCAGACGACAAAGGCAGCGAGATCACCAGTACGCAGACGGATCAGCACAGAGCAAGGCTTACGTGTGAGAAGCGTATAGACCAACACCGTGTTTACAAACAAAGGGGGCGCTTGCGGCATCGCAGCCGACTGGGGGTGAAAAGTAGGCTTAGCGCCCATAGCAATACATGGAACCGAAATATGTCTAAGCAGTCTTCTTATTTCACAGGGCACCTGTGATGTCGTTATTCAGTACAAAGCAACTATGAACATCCTAGAACAGATCAGGAAAATATGAAATCTCATTAACGAGGCGAAGTATTTTTAAAATACCGCGAAACGTATGGGGGTGCAAGTTGGGAGGGCGACCCGTAGAAATACATGTAAACACAAATTACCGGAACATTTTTCTCATTTCACAGAGCATCAGAAGTGGTGGCTGGTCATTAAACGTTGACAAGCGCTTTCAAGAAGTGTGTGATAAAGTACGGTGCGTCATTACGGAGGCAGTCTACTTTTAAAACTCCCCGAATAACCTGTGTTATGAATCCTGACACCACCTAAAGGCAAGCTGGGTGTTGCGAATCGCGCAGTTTTGCTTACAGTCTGATATGCTGCCGCATAGGATAAATAAGCTTGATAATACTGTCGCTGCAGTGATACATGCTAAACAGAATTACATTTAAAAGCGCATTGCAGCAGACGACAGCGTAGCTGGCGATACCCACCGCGGCCGCCTCCAGCTCCGGAGCGTCTGCTAGCGGCAGCGGGTGGTGCATGGTCGTCTGCAACTGTGCGCGGTCAGTTTATCGTGCTGTGAGCGGTCCCGCAAGTCGTCAAACTTGCATTAGTTGCAAGAGAATGTAGTGTGTCATGCAACATGACATCGGGGCGTCGTACAAGACGTTCACCAAAAAATGAGAAGGGTTCAACGCTGCTGAACGGAGCACAATGTTGCGGTAAGTTGTGCCTACATGTATTTCTATGGGTCGCCCTCTCAACTCGCACCCCCATACGTTTCGCTGTGTTTTAAAAATACTTCGCTTTGGTAATGAGATTTCATGCTTTCACGATCGGTTTTAGGATGTTCATGGTTGCTCTGTGCTAAATAACGACATCGTATGTGCCCTGTGAAATGAGAAAACTGTTTTGAAATCTTTCACTTCCATGTATTCCTATGAGTGTTAACCCTACTTTTCACCCCCAGTCGGACCACGCTAGCGACAAAAGCGCCACCGCATCGTGCTTACGTCACAGATCGGTGTTGGTCTATAGGGAGCTTGCATGAAGCGATGTATGCTGGGTAATCCGCCATGATGATGTCGTTGGCAGCAGACGACGCAGCACGGCACTGCCACAGATCGTCTACATGGTTGCGCAGTGCGCGCAGACAATGCTGGCGCGATAGAACCGGCTAACTGCGGGTTCTTCACGATTTCAAAATTACATCTGCATGCGAGCGAGGAGGCAAATGATGTCTTTAGAGAATCCGACGCGAATGGCTCACACGGGCCAACACATGTGAGATCGACGCCAATCCAGGCATGTATCAAACTACTCCAGATGCGGACGCATAGTGCAGTCAGTAATCCACGCTTGAAGAAGCGTAGTTTTAACAGGTCCGCGTCACACTGGTTTGCATTTCTCCATAGTGCTCCCGATTTTTCAGGCACAGTGTCGACGCGTACATTCTTCAGGAATCTGCTGACAATCGCATGCACGTAAGAGCAGCGCACGAAAAGGCGCGTGTTTGCTCGGTGGACCATCGAAAACGACAAGGCACTTGCTCAATTCGGCCTGGCTGCGCTGCCCGCTGTCTGCACCCAGCGACATCATCATGGCGGATTACACAGCGAGCATCGCTTCATGCAAGTGCACTGCTTCTTTTTTGTTTACAGTAAAGAAAAAGTGCGGTATATCTCACGTTCTATGTGCACGCGTGATTAATATAATAATAATAATAATTGTTGGTGTGTTGTTTTATGGGATTTAACGTCCCAAAGCGACTCGGGCTATGGGAGGAGCCGTAGTGGGGAGGACTGAGGAAATTTCAACCACCTGGGTTCTTTAACGTGCATTGACATCGTGCGCTGACGTCACTCCATTTCGCTTCCATCGAAATTGGTTTACAGGAAAGGAAAGGCGCAGTATCTGGCGCGGAAAATCTGAATGCTTTCCACTTTCATTCCCACCCTCCTCCCTTCCCTTACGGCGCGGTTCGGGTGTCCACAGAGCAAGTGTGACAGTTACTGCGCCTTTCCCTTCCTGTGAACCAATTTAGGTTGATGTTGTGACTGCAGGAAGAAGGAAAAGAAGATGCACAGGCCTTCTAGTTGCTCTGTAGCTGAGTCACCTCGACTGCCTCGTGCCGAAAGAGGAGGAAATAGAGAAGAAATAAATAAAAAGGAAGCCCAGGAGATTGCGAAAGCAATATTCACGTTGTTCCTTTGTCTCCGTAGCTCGCTGTTGCTGCCTGGCTTCACACATTCAAGCCGCCTTCTCCCTCTGCTTCTCAGACAGCATGACGAACTGTCCTACAAGCGGGCATATGAAAGAGGCCTTCGCCCAGCACTGGGTATAGTCAGGATGATGATGATGATGATGATGATACAGCGCAGCCTCTCCTCCTCTACTTACCGAAGAGAGAAGGGAGGCGAAGTGTCTCTAATGGAAGACGAGTGAGTGAGTGAAAACTTTATTGAGTAGATTTAAGGGAGGGGGATGTGTAGGTGAGGTTCCTAGTCCGGGACTTCAGCGGCTGCCGCTGCTATCCGCGCGCGTGTCACGAGGGCTCGTTGGGCCTCTAGACTAGAGCTGGATAGGGCAGCCTCCCACCCCTCAATTGTTGGCAGTGCATTCGGGTCATCTGGAGGATTGTGTGGACAGGTCCACATCATGTAATGCAGGCCTGCCTTCTCCCCGCAATATCTGCATCTGGGGTCGCAGAACTTGTGTTTAAACAGGCTGGTGTGTTATATGTACCGGTCTGTAGGCGTCGCCGTCTAACTTCCTCCGCTTTGGAGAGCCCCTTGGCTGGGGGTGGATATTTTCTGCGAGTCTGCAGTGCTGTAACCTCTCCGCATACGTCGCCACAGGGCCGGGATAGGGGTGTGTGGAGGATGGAGGGGTGGAGTCCCGGGGGAGGAGAGCTCGGACAACCTTTATGTCGCGGTGTCACGACGAGGCATTTGTCTCCGGTGTATCCATAATCTTTTAATATTCTAGCAGCCTGGGGACATATTCGTTCTTTGATGTAGTTACGGTAGGCAGCCATATAGTCTGTTATTATGGCCACCTCAAAGCAATGGCCACCTCCTCCGCCATTTCTGTATTGTCATCGCAGACGGTGAGGACATCAACCAGTCATTGGTGAATCACAACCGCTACCATGTACCCCGCTTCTGACTTTACCGCATCTACGTAGTAGGATTCAGTGGCCGTCCCGTACTTTTCCTGGATGTATTTGCCCTCGCCTTCCGGCGCCCTTGGTGGAACAGAGGATGCATATTGCCACGTGACGAGGTTGATGACACAAATGAAGAGTCAGTGATTGCACTGAAGAAACTCTTTATTAGGCTGACTTGCGCCCGCAAAAGAACTAAGCAACTCGGCGGCAGCGATAGCAAAAAACCTGCTCGTCGATCGTCGAACAAAGAATGCTCGTCGCACTTGTCAACGCTCAATTTAAAGGCTGCTCAGAACCATCTAGATAACGTCGCAATTGCTACCAGCACAAGCTGGAACATTGTAGAAAGACACACGAGTGGCCGGAATCTTCGGGACAGATCTCGGTGCATCTTGCGCTACAACGAAACTGAAAGGTGCGTCTCGCGATATCGAGCATTAGCAAACAAAGAATACAGAACTGATACGCGATCCAGAATCCAAGTGATAAGGCCGCATGCCGGCGGCTGTTAAAAAACAACAAATACAGTTTTGAAGGCTTCGCGGCATTACTCCCCCCTTAAAAAACATCGCCTCGATGTTCCAAAATAAACAAAGGAACCTAAATAGAAACATTACAAAGTTTAAACACTACGGATTCTTTAACGCGCGTATCAAGGCTTCAGGCGAAAAACTTGACCGATTTCTGGGCGGGCGCATCGTCGTTGTGATGCGGTCGTACCGTCTGGAATGACTTCATAGTCCAGTTGTAGGACGCGGCGAAGGATTTTGTATGGACCAAAGTATCGACGCAGCAGTTTTTCACTTAGTCCACAGTGGCGAATTGGAGTCCAAACCCACACTTGGTCTCCTGGATTGTACTCTGCGTGGCGTCGTCGTAAGTTGTATCCTCGGGTGTCGGTGCGCTGTTTCTCTTTAATACGCAGCCGTGCGAGTCGTCGGGCTTCCTCTGCACGCTGCTGGTAGGCGGCGACGTCAAATGTGTCCTCGGTGGTTACGTGCGGCAGTAATGCGTCGAGCGTCGTCGTGGGCTCCCTGCCGTACACAAGCTTGAACGGGGTCGCTCTGGTCGTCTCCTAGACTGCCGTGTTATACGCGAAGATCACGTACGGCAAGGTGGCGTCCCAGGTCTTGTGTTCAACGTCGACATACATGGCGATCATGTCTGCTATCGTTTTGCTCAGGCGCTCCGTAAGGCCATTGGCCTGGGATGTTCGTTGATGGCCTGTATAACTGTATTCAAGGATAGCTTGCGTCAACTCTGCCGTAAACGCCGTTGCCCTGTCCGTGATGAGCACTTCTGGGGCGCCGTGTCGCAAAAAAATTTGTTCGACAAAAAATTTGGCGACTTCTGCCGCGGTATCATTGGGCAGTGCTTCTGCTTCGGCGTAACGGGTAAGGTAATCAGTGGCCACAATGATCCACTTGTTAACCATAGACGAAGATGGAAAGGGGCCGAGGAGATCCATCCAAATTTGTTGAATGGGCAGGATTGGGGGCGGAATCGGGTTTTTTAGTCATGCTGGTCTGATCTGCGGCGTCTTGCGTCGTTGGCACTCACGACACAACTTCACGTAGTAGGCAACTTCGGCAGGCAGTCGCGGCCAGTAGTACTTGTCCTAGATTCGACTCAACGTTTGCGCAAATCCGAGGTGGCCTGCTGTGGGCTCATCGTGCAACGCCTGCAGAATTTCCTGCCGGAGGGTTTTAGGCACTACAAGAAGCTGCGCGGTCTTGTTGGGTTCTTCTTCACGAGGAGGCCATTGCTTAACGTGAACGGCGATAAATGTCGCCTGAACACACCAGGAGGGGAAGCGGTCTTTCCTTCCAAGTAATCGGCTAGTGCTTTCAGCTCAGGGTCCGATCGCTGTGGTTCTGCGAAACTGCTGGCGTTTACCGGTCTAAAAAAGGCGTCGTCGTCATCGTCCTTCGGGGGAGCGTCAACGGGAGCGCGGGATAAGCAGTCTCCATCGGAATGCTTCCGGCCCGACTTTAGACTACAGTCAAGTCAAATTCTTGAAGTCGTACACTCTATCTGGCAAGGCGGCTCGAGGGATCTTCAAAAATTAGCCAGCCAGCAGAGCGCGTGATGGCCGCTTACCACCTTGAATGGTCGGCCGTATAGGTATGGACGAAACTTAGAAGTAGCCCAGACGATTGCAAGGCACTCCTTCTCGGTCGTCGAGTAATTGACTTCGGCTTTTGTGAGGGACCTGCTAGCGTAGGCGATTACTTTATCCTGTCTCCGGCACTCTTCTGGACGAGAACGGCTCCTAGGCCCACACTGTTCGCGTCGGTGTGAATTTCGGTCTCGGCGTTTTCATCAAAGTGGCCAAGTACAGGAGTGCACTGCAGGCGGCGCTTAAGTTCGTCAAAGGCTTCTCCTTGAGGCGCTTCCCATTTAAAAGGTACGTCAGCTTTTGTAAGCTGCTTCAACGGTTCGGCGATGCGCGAAAAGTTTCTGACAAATTGTCGATAATAAGCGCACAACCCAAGGAATCGGCGCACAGCTTTCTTGTTGACAGGTGGTGGGAATTGTGCGATTGCAGCTGTTTTCTCCGGGTGTGGGCGAACGCCATCCTTACTAACGATGTGACCTATGGACTGCAGTTCTTTGTAGGCGAAGTGACGCTTCTCTGCTTTTAGCGTCAGTCCCGATGACTTGATGGCTTCCAGCACTGTCTGCAGTCGTTTTAGGTGTTCTTCAAAGTTTGACGAGAAGACAACAACGTCGTCCAAATATACCAAACAAATTTGCCACTTCAAGCCTGCCAGGACTGTGTCCATTACTCGTTGAAACGGAGCTGGTGCGAAGCAGAGGCCAAATTTCATCACCTTAAACACAAAAAAGCCGTCCGGTGTGATGAATTCGGTCTTCTCGCGATCTCCTTCGTCGACCTCGATTTGCCAATATCCGCTCTTCAGGTCCATCGATGAGAAGTACCTTGCATTGAAGAGCCGGTCGAGATTGTCGTCGATGCGGGGAAGCGGGTAGACATCCTTCTTAGTTATGCTATTCAAGCGGCGGTAATCAACGCAGAAGCGAAGCGTGCCGTCTTTTTTCTTCAACAAAACGACTGGTGCCGCCCAGGGGCTGTTCGATTGCTGGATTACGTCATCGCGCAGCATTTCCTCAACTTGCTCGCGTATGGCTTGGCGTTCTCGCGGCGACACACGATAGGGGCTTTGGCGCAAAGGTCTGGCGTGTTCGTCTGTTATAATGCGGTGCTTTGCCAGTGGTGTTTGTCGTACCTTCGATGATGACGAGAAGCACTCTCTGTAGCTTCGAAGAAGACTGCGAATCTGGTTTTTCCTGCTGTGGGTCAATGCCGAGTTGATGTCAAATTTGAGCTGACGGAATTGGTCCGGTGCGTCTTCCAGTGGTTGGTCGGGGAGGGCGAATACGTCTTCGAGGTCCACTAATTCGTCGATAAAAGCGATCATCGTTCCCTTGTTGAGTTGCCGGTATTCTTCGGTGAGGTTTGTTACCAGCACCTGTGCTTGTCCTCTCCGGAATTTCGCGATGCCTCTTGCGACGCTGACACCTCGTTCCAAGAGCAATTGGATATTTCCTTCGACGATGCCTTCAGCGGTTTCGATGTCTGCGTTACCTGCGCTGACTGCGGCGCTTGATTGGGGCGGCACAGTCAATTCTCCGTCGAGGACGTTTAGAGCGACGTGTTGCGTTGAAGTCGTAGCAGGTATGGCTTTGTTTGCAAAGAGCTTGATGAGCTTGGATCGGAGGTCGATGATAGCCTTATGTTCAGTTAGAAAGTCCATGCCAAAATCACGTCTCGGGAGCACTGCTGCAAGACCACAAAGCTGGTGGGGTAAGTACGCCCATTTACGGTTATTCTTGCAGTGCATCGTTTTGATAGATTAATCAGGTTGCCACCTGCGGTGCGAATCAGCGGGCCATCCCAAGCGGTGGTAACTTTCCTGAGCTCAGAGGCTAACGGTCCACTGATGACTGAAAAGTCAGCTCCGGGGTCTACTAGGGCAGTGACTCTGCGACCGTCGACATCAACTTCAAGGTCGCTTATTCGTGTCCTCGCATTGCCCGTGGGCCTTTGTGTCCGATCTCGGCTCCGTCGTCTCTTCAGATCTTGGCCGGGGCAAACCATTGTTATTTCGCTGGGCGGCGGTGTCGGCTTGCACTCTGGTCGCGTTGTCGTCGTTGTCGTCGTGTGGATCGGCAATGAAATGGCTGCGTCGTCGTTAGTGGTCGTCGGCGGCGGAGGATCTTCGTCTTTTCGCCGTTGAGGAACCTCACCTCCAAAGGTTGCTGTCTTTAGTTTCCCCTACGGGAGCTAGGAGAGCGTCCTTGCAAGTAACCGCGGCCCGGCGACTCAAATCGGGCATTGTACGGCGATGGGGAGCGTGACAGACACCTTGGCGACGAGTTCTCTTCGCTGCGCAGGAAGTCGTTGATTTCCTGTGGCCGCTCGCCAGGACGGGGTCGTGGGGCGTCGACAGCGAAACCACGGAGGCCAATCCGCCTTTACGGGCAGTGACGGAGGATGTGTCCTGCCTCAGCGCAAGGGAAACAGAGCGGTCGGTTGTTAGATATCCTCCAGGCGTCGTATTTCCTTGGGCTTGGAGATTGTTGGTAGACTCTGTGGGCGGAGGCCAAGTGGTTGCTTTCGGAGGCAGGATGGTAGCGACGAGGGCT